>NC_062266.1:5283750-5588437 GCF_916048215.2 Malus sylvestris
TCTTTCCGTCTCAACCAAAGAGAGGTCATTAATGCTACGATGAGTGGCTATGATGTTTTTGTTTTAATGCCAACTGGAGGGGGTAAGAGCTTGACATATCAGGTAAAAGAATTTTTTTTGGAGCCAATGAATCCAGAACGAAATCGCGCTAAAGCTAGGGCGTCACCCGTAAGTGGCGCGCTGTGTGGCCCGAGCACAGTGATAAGTGAGCAAGGGTCGCTGTATCTCCATCGGCACCCGGATGCAGTGTTAAATGAGCAAGGGGGCTATAGAAACTTCTTTTCGAACGACTCCACTCAAAGTTGTTTGGGAGCATATGCTCCTATCAACTTTACACGGGACACAAAAGAAGTACTTTGATCCTATTAGACGGGGAAGGGTGAAGAAGCTAGGACAGAAGGGTAGAGTTCAAGAGAGCAAAATGCGTTTAGGAACGTGGAATATAGGAACCTTGACGGGAAAATCTATGGAAGTAGTAGAAGTTATGGTGAGGAGAAGGATAAATATTATGTGCCTACAAGAAACTAAGTGGGTTGGGCGTAAGGCAAAGGATCTAGAAAACTCAGGGTTTAAACTATGGTATTCGGGCACAAATAGAACGAGAAACGGCGTTGGCATCATCGTGGACAAGACCTTGACACAAGATGTTGTAGATGTTAAGAGGGTAGGAGATAGAATCATGGCAATCAAGATTGTAATAGGACAAGAACTTATCAATGTGATTAGTGCGTACGCACCTCAAGTAGGGTTGGATACGAGTTCGAAGGAGAAATTTTGGGAAGACCTTGGAGACTTGGTGCAAGGAATTGCTCAGACGGAGAAGTTATTTATAGGAGGAGATTTAAATGGACACGTGGGCAGGGAGACAGGCAACTATGGAGGTTTTCATGGTGGCCATGGTTTTGGGGAGAGAAACGAGGATGGGGAAGCTATCTTGGATTTTGCAATGGCATATGATCTCTTCTTAGCCAACACCTTCTTTAAGAAGAGAGAAGAACATGTGATCACCTACAAGAGTGGGTCGTCAAAAACACAAATAGATTTTCTCCTAATGAGGAAAGGGGATCGTATAACTTGTAAGGATTGCAAAGTTATACCAGGAGAGAGCGTGGCTAATCAACATCGCTTGTTGGTGATGGATGTACATATCAAAAGAGTGAGAAAAAAGAACAAGACTTGGAAGTGCCCAAGGACTAGATGGTGGAATCTAAAAGAAGAAAAACAAGCCATTTTCAAAGAGAAAGTAATCACCCAGTGTGTGTGGGATAGAGAGGGGGAAGCTAACCAAATGTGGGATTCCATGGCTAGTTGTATCCGAAAAGTAGCAAAAGAGGTATTAGGAGAGTCCAAGGGCTTTGCCCCACACCAAAAGGAATCTTGGTGGTGGAATGAGGAGGTACAAACAAAGGTGAAGGCTAAGAAGGAATGTTGTAAAGCCTTATACAAGGATAGGACCGATGAAAATGGTGAAAGGTATAGAAAAGCGAAGCAAGAGGCGAAGAAAGCTGTGAGAGAAGCTAAGTTAGCGGCTTATGACGATATGTATAAGCGACTAGATACCAAAGAAGGAGAGTTGGATATCTATAAACTAGCTAGAGCAAGGGAAAAGAAGGCAAGGGACCTAAACCAAGTGAGGTGCATCAAGGATGAGGATGGAAAGGTTCTTGCTACAGAGAACGCGGTTAAAGACAGATGGAAAGGTTATTTTCATAATCTTTTCAATGAAGGACATGAAAGGAGTGCTTCTTTAGGGGAGTTGAGTAACTCAGAAGAGTGTAGAAACTACTCTTTTTATCGTAGAATCCGGAAGGAAGAAGTGGTTGTAGCTTTGAAGAAGATGAAGCATAGAAAAGCAGTAGGCCCAGACGATATACCAATCGAAGTGTGGAAAGTTTTGGGAGAGACAGGTATAACATGGCTCACTGACCTTTTCAATAGGATTTTGAAAACGAAGAAGATGCCAAATGAGTGGCGAACGAGCACTTTGGTGCCTATCTACAAGAATAAGGGCGATGTACAAAATTGCATGAACTATAGGGGTATTAAGCTAATGAGTCATACAATGAAGCTCTGGGAGAGAGTCATTGAGCATAGATTGAGGCAAGAGACACGGGTTTCGGACAACCAATTCGGGTTCATGCCAGGGCGCTCAACCATGGAGGCAAATCTATCTCTTACGAAGATTGATGGAAAGATATAGAGATGGGAAAAAGGATTTACACATGGTCTTTATAGATTTGGAAAAAGCGTATGATAGGGTCCCAAGAGACATTCTTTGGAGGATTTTAGAGAAGAAAGGAGTACGAGGAGCATATATCCAAGCTATACAGGATATGTATGAAGGAGCAAAGACTGCCGTAAGAACTCATGAAGGACAAACCGAAAGCTTTCCCATAACTGTAGGATTACATCAAGGCTCATCCTTAAGTCCTTACCTTTTTGCGTTGGTAATGGATGAGTTAACAGGACATATTCAAGATGATATTCCTTGGTGTATGCTTTTCGCAGACGATATAGTGTTGATAGATGAAACTCAGGAAGGGGTAAATGCAAAGCTTAACCTTTGGAGAGAAGTGTTGGAATCTAAAGGTCTTCGCCTAAGCCGATCAAAGACAGAATATATGGAGTGCAAGTTCAGTGCAAATGGAGGCCAAAACGAGTTAGGCGTGAGGATCAGAGATCAAGAAATACCAAAGAGCGACCGTTTTCGTTACCTAGGATCTATCTTGCAAAAGAACGGAGAATTAGATGGAGATCTCAACCATAGAATACAAGCTGGATGGATGAAGTGGACGAGTGCATCCGGCGTGTTGTGTGACCGCCGTATGCCACTGAAGCTCAAGGAAAAATTTTATAGGACGGCAATAAGGCCGGCGATGCTGTATGGCACAGAATGTTGGGCGATGAAGCATCAACACGTACACAAAATGGGTGTAGCGGAGATGAGGATGCTTCGTTGGATGTGTGGGCACACGAGAAAGGATAAGATTAGGAATGAGGATATCCGGGGTAAAGTAGGAGTTGCCGAAATTGAAGGAAAGATGAGAGAAAATCGGTTACGGTGGTTTGGACATGTGCAAAGAAGGCCTACTGACGCTCCGATTAGAAGATGCGACTATGGGACAGAGGTTCAGGGCCGAAGGGGTAGAGGAAGACCTAGGAAAACTTTGGAAGAGACCCTAAGAAAAGACTTAGAGTACTTGGATCTAACGGAGGACATGACACAGGACAGAACACAATGGCGTTCTAAGATTCATATAGCCGATCCCACTCAGTGACTTGGATTTTCCAAGTCTCCAACCGAGAAGTTTTCCTCACTCGGGAAATTAAGGGAACACTACCTCAACCTACATGCTCCACTCACAAAGCTTCAACATACAAGCTTCAACAAAAGAAAATTCAAAGAACTTAGCGAAGAAGGCTTTGGTGTATTTAACACAATACGTTGAAATGAAGGAAAGCTTATTTATTGATATCCCCGATAAGTTACAAATATGTACATATACTTGAGTCAAAATAAACAAACAAGAGGGAGCCTTCATAAAGGTTGCTTAGGAGAAGTCTCAGCAGTCGGTAGAGCCCCAGAAAGAGAAGGCACCGGAGGGGGATCATTCGGAGCCTCAGTACTGGACAGAACCCTAGAAGGAGGAGGCATAAGAGGTTGATCATTTGGAGCTTCATTACGCGGTACAGCCCCAGAAGACGAAGGCAATAAATGCCTTTGGAACAAACCCACAAATCTCTGATGATCAAGTAAAACCTGACCATCAGATTCCTTCATCTGGTCAAGCTTCCTCTTCATGTTTGTAGCATAGTCATGTGCGAGCCGGTGCAACTGTTTATTCTCATGCTTGAGCCCTCTAATCTCCTGTTTGAGACTCATCACTTCAGCCGCCAATGATTCAACTTGGCGGGTTCGAGCAAATAGGCGTTGGGCCATATTAGACACAGAACCTGCACACTGAACACTAAGAGCCAGAGAATCCTTAACAGCCAACTCATCAGACCGTTTGGAAAGTAGTCTGTTATCTTTGGGAGTGAGAAGGTTCCTAGCCACTACCGCAGCGGTCATATCATTCTTCATCACGGAATCCCCAACGGTAAGAGGACCAGTAGGGGAGACGAAGGATGGGCGCCATATGTTGTCTGGAGAAGGCGGGGCTGCCTCTTCAACAAGGTTCAAGTCAAAACGACGGTCGGAGGGGCCAGACATTTTCAAAGGTGTTGAAGAGAGAAGAGGTCGGACAAATCAAGATCTTAGAAGTGCAAGAATGGAGCTTCTACTGGTGGATATTCAAGTGTGCTTTGGAACTTAATGTCAGCCCCTATAAAAATCTGCACTCGACGAAGCTTCAGAAATCGAAGAGGCGCCTGCTCAGAAATCGAAGAGGCGTTTGCTTTCTCAAAAGCTGGGCTGCTCAGAGACCACGAGGGTCGATCTCAGAAATCGAAGAGGCGTTTGCTTTCTCAAAAGCTGGGCTGCTCAAAGACCACGAAGGCCGATCTCAGAAATCGAAAAGGCTTGCTTTCTCAAAAGCTGGGCTGCTCAGAGACCACGAGGGCCGATCTTAGAAATCGAAGAGGCACCTACTTTTCCAGCCTTGTCAGCACCTGTCACACGCACACTCAGCTTTGTGGAAATTATGGGCATTCTGTCGAAGATTTCTGGTGAAGTAGAAAGCACATGAATCGTACTGTTCAATCACCCACTTCCCACACGCAACAGTAGCTCATGGGTACCACATATAACTTTGCCAAAGTTCTCTGACAAAGTTGAGACACGTGAAGCTTGCAGCTCCCACTACATCGCTCTGACCAAGAAGGGTAAAAGAATAGCAAAGAAACAACACTAACAAAGTTTAGACACATAAATTTTGAAGGTCTAGCTACCATATTATTACCCACAAGGGTAAAGGAACAGTACCACTGCTGGATAATTGGAAAGTCCCGGTGTGTCAACCTCTGTGCTTCGTGGCAAGGTAGACTAGCAAACATGCCCAACCTTTACTCACATTCGAGAAAACACTCCCAACAAGATTGCTTGCTCCAAAATCGAAGAGGCACCGCCCTCCGAATCTCGAGAGCCAGACTCCCAACATGATTACTTTCTCAAAAATCGAAGACATCGCTCTCCGAATCTCGAGAGCCAGACCCCCAGTAGGATTGCTTTCTCAAAAATCGAAGAGGCATCGTTCTCTGAATCTCGAGAGCTGGATCCCCAACAGGATTGCTTGTTCGAAAACCGAAGAGGCACCACTTTCCCAACTTCAAGAGCTGGATCTCCTTGGATAAAGCTTGTCTGTAATCTTCACACGCAACTTCAGCTTTCCAGATACCACAGACCACTTTTTCAAAGTGCTCTGACAGAGTTAAAACTTGTGAAGCTGGTAGCTCCCACTACCGTGCTATGACCAAGCAGGGTAAAGGAATAGCATTATTACTTGATGTTAGGGAGACTCCTATATATGTCGACCTCCATCCCCAACGGACAGGCAGACTTGCAAAAATGCTCAACCCTTCCTCTTATCTGAGAGGGCACTCCCAACGAAGCCTTTCGAAATATTCAGCTTTCTTTCCCCCCGATAATACCTCTGTAAACAAGCTATACTAGAGCAAGAATATCTCATATCATCAGGGTTAAAAGCAAGAGTATCCCATATCATGCTTTTTCCCCGTCTTTTCCTTTGGCCTTGTTCTTACCTGCAAGACAAGGAGAAAGAGAGCAATCATTCAGCACTTGGAATCAAGCTTCAAGCCAGGAACTAACTGCCTGGAACCCCTTACCTGATTACTTACCTGACATTGCTCTCGAGTACTCATCTTCAACATCTTATGCTTCCAGGGAAGATACCGCATCTGCCTGAAGAACAGATAGGGCAGGTGAGAAGGATACAAGGAAGCATGTGGAGACAAGCGTAACAGCACACGTGCCGATACATCCACTACTCTGTCAAAAGCAAAAGTATCCCATATCAGCAGGGTCGAACGTACTCTAGATTTGATGGACTTGTTTTGACCCTCAAATTCTTGAGTCAGCCTTATACTCTGGAGGAAACCAAAAAACCCTCCAGCCCAGTTCAAGAATAAGCCTGTGGAAAGTTACTTCTTCAAAAGCAAAAGTATCCCATATCATCTCTTCTCATTTTTCTTCTCTTTATCCTTCATGCTGCCTGCAAGATAGGGAGAATGTGAACAATCAGCCGGAGCTCTGATTGCTTACCTTGTCTGTCATCTCTTTCAGCAGATCCCCTAGCTCGGCGACTTAGGGGACTCCTACTACATGGTTTGTATCGCGCTTGACCAAGCCTGAAACTACAAGTAAGCTTCAAGTGACATTGATACATTACCTTGTGCATCTCCACCAGTTACAGATACCATCCCTGGATGGAGGAAGAGTACTTCCAGATAAGATGCCACATCTACCTATGAGACAGATAAGGAAAGTCAAGACGATACCACACTCCGGTACTTAGAAGTTTCGTGGTTACGAGATCATTCTCCCACAATATTTCCTAATGTCATTTGTACTAAATCATTCACTAGTACTCACTAAAAGAGAGCTTGAACCTAGTACTTGTGTAAACCCTTCACAATTAATGAGAACTCCTCTATTCCGTGGACGTAGCCAATCTGGGTGAACCACGTACATCTTGTGTTTGCTTTCCTATCTCTATCCATTTATATACTTATCCTCACTAATGACCGGAGCAATCTAGCGAAGATCACAAAAAGTGACCGTTTTCGCTACCTAGGATCTATCCTGCAAGAGAACGGAGAATTAGATGGAGATCTCAACCATAGAACACAAGCTGGATGGATGAAGTGTAAGAGTGCATCCGGCGTGTTGTGTGACCGTCGTAGGCCACTGAAGCTCAAGGGAAAATTTTATTTTATAGGACGGCAATAAGGCCAGCGATGTTGTATGGCACAGAATGTTGGGCGGTGAAGCATCAACACGTACACAAAATGGGTGTAGCGGAGATAAGGATGCTTCGTGGGATGTATGGGCACACGAGAAAGGATAAGATTGGGAATGAGGATATCCGAGGTAAAGTAGGAGTAGCCAAAATTGAAGGAAATATGAGAGAAAATCGGTTCCGGTGGTTTGGACATGTGCAAAGAAGGCCTACTGACGCTCCGGTTCGAAAATGTGACTACGGGACAGAGGTTCAGGGCCGAAGGGGTAGAGGAAGACCTAGGAAAACTTTGGAAGAGACCCTAAGAAAAGACTTGAGTACTTGGATCTAACGGAGGACATGACACAAAACCGAGCGCAATGGCGTTCTAGGATTCATATAGCCGACCCCACTTAGTGGGAAAAGGCTTTGTTGTTGTTGTTGTTGTAGCCTCTTATGAGATATGGTAATATCCATTTAAGGCTTACCATATAAACTGTTCACTTTTAGGAGCAGATATATTGTTTGGTCATCTTAAGTCTGTAGTCTTTATTTGTATGGTCGTGCTTAGTTTACTGGTTCAGTTTCTTTACCGCAAGCTCTTCAACATTTGTATCATCCATCAATATGTAGGCCAAGTACCTTGCATCTCCATCATTTGTTCCTTGTAGAGTAGTCTCATTCTGTACAGTAAAGTAGCCATTAGACTGTCTATACTAAAGGGTTTACTTGGGTTTATGTATCTTGTAGCTCCCTGCACTAATTTGTCAAGGAATAACATTGGTTATTTCTCCCCTTGTGTCACTTATTCAAGATCAAATAATGCATTTATTGCAGGTAATGTTTCACTCCATCCTTTAGTTCATTTAACTGCTTCACTTCCTGGTATCTATTACAATGTATGCTTATGTCCTGTTCTGGTATGTGCTAGGCAAACATTCCCGCTGCTTACCTAAGTGCCAATATGGAGTGGACTGAACAACAGGAAATACTTAGAGAACTAAATTATGAATATTGTAAATACAAGCTGTTATATGTCACCCCAGAGAAAGTTGCTAAGTGAGTATTTGTTATCTAATATGCTTGCAGACATTGTTCATTTGTATTCCCTCTGTTACTTCAAAAACAGCACTTTATTGGTAGGTATAGTGTCAGTAGAAAGGTACTGGAAACTGACAACTGTGTTATTTACAACTACTATATGTGAATTGGCTTTTTCAGTAGTCGAACGTGACAAATATATCTGACAACTGAAATAAGTAATTTGTGTTGTATGCTAATTAGGGAATATTAAGTGGCATTTATTTCTGGCTGTTTATTGTTGGAATCATTGAGAACACTAAACACTTTTTATTTAATTATCTTCTGTTACTTGACCTTGTCAGGTCATTTCTCAGTCACTAACATGAATACCCAGCCTTGTAATAATTTCTGTTGCAATTGCAAATTGAACGATCGTTATAGTGTAAGTACTGAGTCCTGCATCACTTTTTAAGAAACCAATCGTTCTTGTGTGCAGAAGTGATGCTCTTTTACGGCAGTTGGAGAATTTAAATGCTCGTCAATTGCTTGCTAGGATTGTTGTTGATGAAGCTCATTGTGTGAGTCAGTGGGGGCATGATTTCAGACCAGATTATCAGGTTGTGGCCTTAAAAAGTATTCAAATGGCAATGGGATTTTTCTTCTCGATTGTTGCACCATTTTAATGTCAAGCTATTATTTAAAATGCCCAGGCTCTTGGTATCTTGAAACAGAAGTTCCCAAATACTCCAGTTTTAGCTTTAACAGCTACTGCAACTGCTAGTGTAAAAGAAGATGTTGTGCAAGCTCTTGGCCTTGTTAACTGCATTGTTTTCCGGCAAAGTTTTAATCGCCCAAATTTACGGCAAGTATTAAACAAAGAATCTGCTGTACTATGTCCAAATCATCACTTTTTCCAAACTGTCATTTGAAGTTGAAATGACAATTCATTCTGTACATCGCAGGTATTCTGTTATTCCCAAGACTAAGAAGTGTCTTGATGACATTGACAAGTTCATTAAAGAAAATCATTATGATGAAAGTGGAATAATTTATTGTCTCTCAAGAATGGACTGTGAAAAAGTTGCTGAAAGATTACAGGTTTGACTTTATCATGGTCCGTTTGTAGTTCAATGGAGTCTTATGCTCTTTTTATGTTTACATTAACTTCTTTTTCTGTATTTTATACATGGAAAGTCTTGTATTGTTGCATAATCATTTAATGCTTGAAGCTTCTTGAAAATGTAGCTACTGTTTGTTAATTGTGTAATCTATGACTTTTGATATGATGGAATTTTTTTAACTTTCTTTTTGCTTAGTTTTTTCTTGAGAGTGTATCTGTTGTTCAGGAATGTGGCCATAAAGCAGTATTTTACCATGGTAGTATGGATCCTGCTCAGCGTGCCTTTGTCCAGAAGCAGTGGAGTAAAGATGAAATCAATGTTATATGTGCTACAGTGGCATTTGGAATGGGTACTTTATTTTTTGCTGATTTCTGCCTCACTTTACAAAGGGCACCATTACCAATATTGGAATTGGAATTGGAATTCAGGTATCAACAAGCCAGATGTCCGCTTTGTAATCCATCACTCTCTGCCGAAGTCTATTGAAGGCTACCATCAGGTATCAGAGTGTTGAACTTATGGAATTTAGCAAAGTTCTTATTTCTGAGTGATGGTTTATGCGTGGGAAGCTTAGATTAATAATTCCTTTTAGCTTACTGCATCACTATGTTTCAGGAGTGTGGTCGAGCTGGTAGAGATGGTCAGCGTTCATCTTGTGTGTTGTATTACAGTTACAGTGACTATGTAAGTTGGAGTAGTAAAACTGTCTACTTGATTCTTGTCAGTTCCGTTGGGACAATTAGTAAGCATTGGAATGTGAACGGCCTGTAGGTCAAGTGGCATGTCCTCTCGTCAGTGTTATGACTTATGAGGTGGAGGGTGATGTGGCCAGTTCAACATCTGTTTGGGTGCCTAAGTCAATATTTCAATAAATAAATGCAAATAGAAAGAGGAAATAAAAGCGTTTACATTTGGGTTGTTTAATTTGATCATCTTAAAAAAAGTAAGGGATTAATATGTTCATCATTTTTAATTTTTCTCTGCTTGCATTTATCTCTATAGTTTTTTTGCAGATTCGAGTGAAGCATATGATTAGTCAAGGAGTTATAGAGCAAAGCCCACTGGCATCTGGATACAATCGTATCAATACTGCTAATTCTGGGAGAGTACTGGAAACAAACACCGAAAATCTTTTGCGCATGGTACTTGATTTGACTTCGTGTGTGGTTTTTGAGGTTTAATATTGCATACCTCTTGTTTCGTAGCATATGTTCTAAATAAAATGATCTAAAAATTTGCAGGTCAGTTATTGTGAAAATGATGTTGATTGCCGACGACTTCTACAGCTCATTCATTTTGGAGAAAACTTTGATTCTGCAACCTGCAAAAAGACGTGTGATAATTGTTTGAAGATTAGAACTTTCAGTGAGAAAGATGTCACTGAGATTGCAAAGCAACTGGTTTGTAATGATAATAATTTTTGGGAGATGTTGGCCAATGTTTCTTTTGATGAATTTCAATTCCTTGCAACAGTTTGCAAATCCTTGCATTGTCTGTGTGTTGACTTCTGCCACATGTGCTCAGGTTGAACTGGTGAAGTTAACTGGGCAGCAGTTTTCGTCATCTCATATTCTAGAAGTCTACAGGGGCTCCTTAAACCAATTTGTATGCTTTAACTTTAAGAAATGTACTGTCCTTTCTATCTTATTTTCGTTTATCGATTGTAATGTTATATTTGTATTGTTAGGTCAAGAAACACAGGCATCAGACTGTGAGCCTGCATGGAGCAGGAAAACATCTAGCCAAGGGTGAAGCTTCTCGTGTATTACGTCATCTTGTTACTGAGGACTTTCTTGTTGAGGAAGTCAAGAAAAGTGAAGTTTATGGATCTGTATCGTCAATACTTAAGGTACTTGTAATCCTTCGGTTCACTTATGCTGGGTTTTTTATAAAGATCATCATGCTTGAAAAGAGCAAAACTAGGCAAGAAAATACCACTTACTGTCATCACTGCTTGCTAGTTTTTGTATAGTAATTACATGTCTCATTTTTTTCAGGCTAATGAACTGAAAGTGAGCGAACTTTTCTCTGGCAGGAAGACAATTCTAGTAAGGTTTGGATTTTTAGTCATACCATAATTTGTTTTTCTTTGTCACCGCTATTTTTGCTATTTCCATACAAGTATTGTACTAATATGTCAAAGATCTTTGTATTAGATGCTTAAGAACTTGTTTTTATATCCATTGACCATGCATGTGCAGTGTGTCTAATACTATTACTGTCAGCTGGGGACGGACTTGTGATAGATCCACCATGTTCAAAGGACCCCCACTCCCATTCAGTTTGATTGGTTTCCCCTAAACTGCGTCTCAAAAATTTAGAATCTGTTTGGAACACATTCTGTTTATACCATATTTAGGGCCTCCGTATTTAGACCTCGTATAAATACTCGGAGGACTCAAATGTAATTATGCAATAAGGGAAGGGGCAAATATGTAATAAGTGAGGAGTCCTTATTCTATAAAAGGACTCCTCATCCTCACAATTGGGGGGAGGCCAATTCCTAGGCCTGAGATCCCCTCTCTCACCCTCAGAAGCTCTCACCCTCTCCCTCTCTATTCCCTCAAATAAATACATAATCAGTGTGGACGTAGCCCAAACCTTGGGGTGAACCACGATACATCTTGTGTCATTTACATTACTTGCAGATTCACGGTCGGATTTACGTTGTTCCAAGACCATCTGGTTTTGTGCATCAACACATTCTATGCTGTCTTGTTTTCTAAGCTTTGACGCTTCTCAAGTTTTGCTATTAGAAAGCTTTCACAAACTTGCATGATATCTTACACGGTTTATATTCATCATCGATTCATTGCTATGGATACATTCTTTCAAAGTGAGATGGTCATGTTTGTACTCCAACCATCGTATTCTTTTTATCAAATTTGTTCTTATAATGTGCTATGATATGCTTCTTTTCACTTAAACATTTTTAGTCTTATGAATGTCAATCGAAGTCTGTAAATTTTTGTTACTTTTCTGCCCTAAAAAACTGCACGCAATAATATTGTGACTGACGTCTTAAATATGTTGTAGATTCCCTTCCACCTTTAAAGCTTCCAAACAAATAAACTCCGAAGCGATTTCAGCTCAAGGCTCACTGACGTCTGGGATGCAGAGCCATCCACATACTGGCACTGAACAACCTCAATCAAAAGGAGATTTGGTATGTTCATAGATTTTAGATGCATTATATAGGATCTGAAGAGGTCTTCTGGTCTTTATATATTTCTTTTCTTCGTTCAGTTTCTCTTGTGGCTAGGCCGAACTCTAAACCTTGACCTTTATGCCTGAAACCTAAAGCCGTAAACAGGAACAGATGCGCACATATTACAGGCATACACAGATACATATTTTATTTTTATATGTTGGCAAGGCGCATAAAAATGCATATTTCCCAACAAAAACAAAGCATATTTATTCCTTTCGTCATACCATATTCTGCTTGCTGAAATATCTGACTACCATGGCCGCTAAGTTGACCTTCGTCAATACATGTATTTATATGAAATTCCATTACAGGTTCTGTATACGAAAATATTTTCTGCTTTGAAAATGCTTCGAACTAATCTCATTAGAGAAGCTGGTGATGGGGTCATGGCACACCACATATTTCAGTAAGGTTCTTACTCTTTTTCCTCATCCCAATAGAATAAATCTGTTCAATACTAGTTTGTATTCAGAAAAGAGAATGAAAAGTAATTTCGGAAAGTTGCTACTAGTTCAGAGTTGGGAATTTTTATCCTAGAGTGTCACTACGCGCCTCTATTTGTCCCTTTAACCTTAAAGATATTTCCTTATTAGTTGCCATTTTTCATGAGTCAGGAATACCACGATTAAAAACATAAGCATCAGAATGCCTAGAACGAAGGATGAACTACTTGAGATAAATGGCATTACCCAGTAAGTTTCAAGTTATATGGTTATATGCTGCTACCCAAGAAACAATACACTGAACTTCTTTGGCTTAATGCAGAGTTAAGGCGGCCAGGTATGGAGATCGAATACTTGAAACAATTGAAGCTGCCATAAAGGAATACTTCAAAACAGATAAAAACAGCAGCGGTAGCAGTGACAGCAATGATATAAAGAGGAAAAGAGATGGTAACAGAGATCGGAAGGAAAATGTTGAAGATGACGACTTCAAAAGCACAGATAGATTGAAGAAAATGGCACTCAAGAAGCAGAGCAAAACTATTGAGGCCTATAGTTATGTGGAGCCAGATTACGGCGTATTCATAGATGATGAATTAGACTTAACTGGTTATGACTTTGAAGCTAATGTTCCGGATGTGAAAACCAATCAGAACGGTGGCGGAAGAGTGCTGCCACAGTGGTCAACACCGGGAAATGGGCAGACATCGGTAAAATTTTGTTAGGGTCAATATGATCATACACAGCGATGTTTTCTTTTGGATTGAATTAGGAAAATGAGGGCAATGAGACTGCTCCGACGACCATGCCTTTCCGGCTGTTGGCACAAGGTGCTGTTCCCTCTAACAGATCATGTCTTATATGCAATAGTTTTGTAAATTGTAATTTTTTGTTGTTGTATTTATGTTTACTGTCGGAATACTTGTGTACTTTAATTTCAAAGTTACAATGTTGTTCAACCATATAAACTAGTATAAGGTACAAACTATGAGGGTAACGGAAGGTAACGCTGCAGAAGGGTTCCCACCATTGGTTCTTCCTGCCCGAATGACGACGGAGGTCGGAGATTGGAGCTTGTGAGAGCAAGCGTTGTGCAAACAGCCTAAAATGATATCAGCTTATCTGATTAAGGAGACCATCTAATACATATTTTTCAGCTCTCTTCGTTTCATTTGGATCTTTTGTTCACGTTTTTAGTAGAATGACATGTAAGTTCTCTTCCATATTTATTAGCTTCTTGGACATTGATTTACTTGACGTTTGATTTGAAACGTTTACTCAACTTTGGGTAGCCAGAAGTGGAAAACATGATCGAGTTCTGAGATCGCAATCACATTTTTTTTAGTGCATAAGGCAAAGGCATCAAGAACTCTTTACTTGTTACAAAGATATCCAACGTTTAACCACACGAATCGAATATATAACATCACTGATTGTTTTACCAATCAAACATTAAGAAAGGGCAATGCCTTCATAATTGACACTGACACCCTGCCGTCTTCTGTTAAACTAATGCAAATATATGATTTAACGAAGAAGAGAAAAGTAAACACAAAAGAAGTGTTTCGGAATGTTCGAAAGAGAAGGCATAGACTTAGCTCCAACCTGTCAAGCCAAGTCTGTCAGCAAGATTGTACATAACTAGTTGATCCCAGACATGGCCGAAAAGGTGCTCCCCTCCAATAGCAAATGTAAGGGCCCATGATAAGAGAAGAGCGGTAAATACCGTGAAACCAACTGCTGATCTTAAAACATCTGCAATACAACAGCCAATAAACAGAAGCTCTATAGTTAATATATAAGTTCCATAAAGCCGAACAATTACATATACTTCATGACACGATGTATTAGAAAGCTCATATTTTACCCCACAAATAACCCAGCACATCCATTTGGTGATGCACCACTTAAATCTTATCTAAGACAACAACGAAAACACATGTTTAAAAAAAATAAAAAATGATGCGGTAGCAACAACCAAACACATCTATTTGAAAACGTCATGTCAGTACTATCTCGGTAGGATAGGAGAATCGGGGAGGTGAAATCATCAAGCGTATTTTCTTTTAAGTCCTATTAACATCGACTAATGGACAACTCTTCTGTGTCGCTTTCTGGTCCCTCCTAGGCTCCTACACAATTTGGAAGGCCAAAGCACCACCAAAGGTACGGGTTCTAACTTGGATAATTACTCATGGGAAGGTGAATACAGTTGAAACATCGTAGAGAAGGAAACCTTATTGGTGTCTCTCTCTTCTCAATGGTGTAATGTGCAAAAGTGATGCTGAATAACTTAACAGCTTACAACTCCATTGTCCGCTTGCATATAATCTGCGGATAAAGGCTATTTACGGAGACTGAAATTGAGAAATCCCAAATTTTTTTCATTAGATATTTGATAAACATAACATAAGCCACTCTCCATTGCAAAACAACATTTACAAAATTGAAAGCTCGCTGTTCTATCTAATTCAATCAAATTATCTTGGGATAATAACCTCTGAGCATAACCTTCCCCGTTGATAATTATTCACCTAAATGCTCTTCCTAGCAACTGTCTCATGAATGAAAAACACCATATAATTATTCACCAAAATGCTCTTCTAGTTAGAAATTTCAAACTAGAACTGATCGAATTGTACTTTAGATGAAAACGTAAAGAAAGGGGTTAACATAACCACTTTAGAACAAAAAAACGTAATTCAATAATAGCAAAACGACCTCAAGGAAATTAAAAGTGTACAAACCATGTCAAAATTTTCTCAGCTCCATGATTAATACTTCACCTCCTAACAAAAATCATAGAACCAGATAGTAAATGAGAAGCCAGAAACAATATATCTGAAATTGGTTTCTCACATTCAACATTCTGCAGTTTCTCTCAAGAAACTAATAGAGCAGCCAACGGCATTCACCAACTTCCCCTCTTTCAAAATACAACAGGCCAGTAAAAACTCCTTTGGACATAGAGAATGCATAAGAATCACTATTTTTTGCAGGAGATGTTTTAAAAAGTTTCGAGTTCATTATGTTCGTTAATAAATGGGAGAAGCTTGGGACAAGCAACAAGGATTCAGTCGAGCAACCGCGCCACATGGTCTAGTGTTCAATCAACGTTAGTTATTTGCTTGAGTTTCCTGCCTCCCCCAAAATTGTAGGGTTTTCCGCCAAGTCAGTTTGGGGAATTTCAGGGTATCCAAAAATGAAAACAAAATGGAAGAAGCTTGAACATCACAGCACCTAATTCCTTCAAAAGTCCAAAACAGCAACGTGAAAAATTAAGGGCCTATTTGGAAGTGCATTTAAAAAAGTAAAAGCGCTTATGACCGTGTTTGGCAAAATAAGTTAGAAGTGCTTTTCCACGACGCACTTGCATTTTTCACAAAAATTACAATGTGCTTCTAAAAGAAGCGGGTTTACTGGAAAGTACAGTTCCAAACGAGGCCTCAACCAACTGCGACGGATATTCAATCTAATATTATCAAAACACAACAGAAACCTAGAAATCCAGAAATGCTCTCCAAAATAAAAACTGGGTTTGCTTAATTTTTCTTCAATCAACAACCACAACACAATAAACTAGAAAAATCAATTGGGGGGGAGAGAGAGAGAGGCATACAGTGGTGAATGAGAGGGAAGGAGCGGGAGTGGCGGAGGACTGGCCAAAAGTAGAAGCAGTTGAG
The DNA here is from genome assembly GCF_916048215.2 of Malus sylvestris. Lineage (NCBI taxonomy): Eukaryota > Viridiplantae > Streptophyta > Magnoliopsida > Rosales > Rosaceae > Malus > Malus sylvestris. The sequence continues at coordinate 5,300,128 of NC_062266.1, forward strand.
GGCCCAAAGCCAAGGGAGCAGGGCGAAGCCAAACTTGTAGAATCTACGCGCGTAGCTCACTGACTCTTCCTCTGACAGGCCCAGTGGGCCGTCTATGGTGGGCCACGCCGGCGATGCAGACGATATCGGAATCGGGTTTCTTATCGGGCTAGGGTTTAGGTTTGGGACTTCCGAGTTACTCCGTGAAGCTTCCATCTACGACAATACCTCCTACGCCCAACCCTTTGAAGGTTGAAACGACGTCGCTTGCTGATTGTTTGATCCTTATGGTGGTGGAGAATATAGGTTACCAAGAAATGAAACGAACCGGTTCTGCAGGTAGCCTTGCTGTTGCTTCCCCCTTTCTTACATTTCAGGGAAGAATTTAAAAAATGGCCTTTTTGAAGTACTTGTATGACACGATTCACGCTTACGCGTTGTTTTAGGCCAATAATGCAAAGATATATGTTAATTTCTTTTTATATATTCTTAGAAAAACTAATGAAAAATGTTTGAAAACTTTGAGTTTTAACGATAAAGATAAAATAAAGAGTAAAGGGAATAATACCAGGAATGATTTTTTAGTGTAAAAATATGATTTTTCGTTAAAGTAAACAGTACCATGAGTTTTTCGTTAAAATTCCTTATATTCTTATGTCATTGGCACGGCCTCATCAGACGTAATTATGTTGATAAATTTGTGATATACAAGTAGCTCTTTTTTGTAATGATGTATTTTTGCTCGCAACCTTATTTATTAAGGTTGAAATTTTGAATGAATTTAAATTTTAAAGATTGTCTCTATTCATCATATTATCTCTAAATTAAAATCATCTAATAATGATAAATAAATTGATGAACATCATCACCATTAAAAATGGTGAGACAAAGGGGCAGTAATTAAAAAAATGGTCATTTTTGATTCTGGTCCTTAATCAACCTAATTGTTAGACTGAAACCTTGTTTATTTAAATATTTTGATCAAGGTCCTTAGCCTCATTTAAGAGATTTAACTCATGCATTTATGCATTTAATGTCCAACCAATTATGAAATTTAAACAAATTCAAATAATATTTTTAAAATATAATAAATACTTAAAAATCAATTTTAAAGTATTGTTCTTCACAAAAAATATAGCAAAAAAATAATGTACCCACATAGTTATTAACATATTTAAAAAAAAAATTGATATATTTTAAAACATAAAATAAGTACATATAATTAGCATGGGTACATTTAGCAAAATTAAAAATGGGTACAAATAAATTAAAAAATATGGGTACAAATACAAATAAAAGTTTAAAAAATATGAGTACAAAAAATGAATTAATATATGTATACAAATTAAAACTGAAGAGAAAATTGGTACAAATTAAAAAAATGGTTGCAAATTAAATATGAGTACAAACTAAAAATAAAAATATATGATAAAAATTTTAACCATAAATATAAATATACAAAATATAACGTTTCTAACACTAAATGAATATATTTGGAAATAAAAATATTTCAGTATTAAAATAATTAATAACGTTTATTAAAATCTAACGAACTTGATAAAAATTTGAAAAGAAATAAAAATTTAATCAATAAAATAGGAAAAATAGGGATAAGAACCTAATTTTTCCATAAAAAAATCTCTCACAAAACTCTTTTTAATTAATAAACACGACAACAACTTTTCGTATTATTAAGATGTATGATAAGGAGGGAAAAAAACCAAAAAGAGAGTCACACTTTTTGAAGGGCTTGAAGTAAAAATAAATGTCCATAACATAAAGAATACGTAAATGATAAAAGAAAGTTGTCTAAAAAATTTTCGAACAAAAAATTTCAAAGTTAAAGTTTTTTAAAGAGTTATTTAACACTTAAACAATAATTTAATCATCAATACCCACATCATTTAGTTTACAAAATTTGTCTATAAATTTAATTCCCTTAACATTACTCTTTTACAATTGCTATCTCAATGGGCACAATGCGTAAACAAGTCATTCTTCCTCTACGAAATGTATGGAGTAATCAAACCCGAGATTTCCCACCATTGCCGGCCACTGCATTGCGCGAAATCGATTAGCATCCCTACTTCTGTTCAGCACGAACCAACAGAGCCAAGGAACGAGCTCTTTCAAAATTGCGCAGCGTGGACGTCCACGCAGAGTTGGGAATTTGGTTCATGCAGAGAGTCCGACTGCAATGCCTGGACTCGGTAGTCACTGGTGTGATAGAAGAAGCAAGAAGGTTCGGGCTGGTTTGGTATTGTTGTGCTTTGAAAAAAAACTGCTGTGAGAATAAGCGGTTGTGTTGTAAGAATAAACAGTTGTGAAATAAATCAGCAGAGTGTTTGATAAACTTTTTTGTAAAAATGCTTTTGAAAAAAAAAACCAGCCTAATAGTGGGTCTTTTCATTAAAGAAGCATTGTAGCTCCGTGTGCTTTGAAAAAAAAACCAGTTTTCCAAAGCTGCAAATAGCAGCTTCAGCTTTTTCTTTTGATTTCAGCTTATTCTCACAGCACCTTCCAAAATAAGCCATTTTTTTTTCAATTTACTAAACACCTAAAACCTTCACAGCTTTTCTTCATGGATGTTTTTTTTTTTAAGCACCCGAGTCCAAAACCATCCTTTCATTTCATTTGATGATGGCTATCTTCTCACTGTTAGGGCTGTGGAGACATTAATGTTGAGAAGGTTCATTAGAACCTGTACGTCACATCCGCCTCTTGATCTAGCCCGTAAATCCTTGGAGAAGGCTACCGAAGACAAGGCTTAACCTGCATCCAAAATCCCAGCGAGATTTGGGCGAGAGATTTCCATCCGAGTCGAAGCTTGCAGCTATTCAAAAGGAAGCACAAAGACGAGGCTTCCATTTCATTTCTCGGCCTTAAATCGAGGATGCCGATAAGACAATGCCTCGATTTATAAGTTCTATGCTCCCTCCGGTCCAGAATCGGCATGAACCTGGTTAATCAAAAGAAACAAAAAAGCATCAGCACTGGATTATCTCAAATGACTGACCTGAACAAAGAAAACTAAATCCATAAATTAACAACAGCCCTAATCATAACCAACTGATTAGCCTCTCTCCATCTCTCATATAATAATATTAATCTCTAAAACCCACCGCCTAATATATAAAAACTTAAAAAAAGATGGAATCTCAAATAACCCACCAACAAAAAATACATACGCACCGATTCGATCCAGAATAAAAACCAATCTTCAGTTATATATTTGTAAAGATTCTAACCATGATCCAATGATTCAGATTCAGATACCAGAACACTAACTAAACCAACGGAAATGCATGAATCAAACCCTAAATTTAGGAAAATTACCTCTGGCGAATAACTCTGGTAAATCATGGATTCGATCGATTGTTGACATGACAGCCATCACCGGGCTCTCGTCATCATCAGGATCATCATCGTCGAAGTCGCCATCTCCCCTTTGGGCTTCGGCAGCCATGTCAGACAACTCTCCACCAAACACGCCGTAACTGCAGCTATCTATGTCGTGTTTGTTTGTTTTTCCACACACATGACAAAGACAGCAGCGTCTTCTGAATTTATAGGGATAGTAGATGATTCCAGAAGGACGTTAGGGTTATAGGTGGTAGGGATTTTGATCTTATCAAGTCTCACTAGTGTGTGCGTTTCTCTCTTCTCTCTTCTTTTTATTTTTTTATTTTTTGTAATTAGTTACGTTTTTTTTTTTTGTTATTTTAATTCAATAGCGCTCCGATACATAAAAATACTAAGTTGCTGTTTTTTTCCCTTCTCTATGGTACAAAAATCAATGACTTTACTAAAGATGATTTGGGTAATTCAGTAATTTACACTCGTTTATGCTATTCTCTCTCATAAAAAGAATCCCGAAAAGTTCAATGAAACTAACTTCAAAAGAGAACGATAGAGATAAGGTAACTTTTGCTCACTTGCTAGCCAACTCCATTTTGAGATTATTGCTAGAGAACCACTCGGTTGCCTTCTTATTGGCTTAGCTTGTAGGTTATTTGGATATTGATTAGAGGATTGATGGATTAGTTGTTTTTCATAAACAAAAACGTAACTTACCATGCACGTACTTCCTTTATTAACTTGTTAAAATATGTGTTACGTATGCACGTACTTCCTTTATTAACTTGTTAAAAAGACGCACTGATCTTCTTTGTTAACTTACGAAAAGAACGTATATATCAATTCAAGCAATCTCACCATTAATTTTCTTTTATGAACTTAGTTAAAGAATGTGCGTATTCATGCACGTAGTCGCACCTTTTTTCTTCTTCTTCATTTGTATCATTTAAATTGTGTATAATGTAAGTAGTGGATTCACTTTGGTCGATATGACATTTGTGATGATAGTGCTTATAGATGCATAAAATTGTTGGAGTGAATGCACCAGTCATATTAAAACATTTTAACAACAGCAAAAAACCAATTTAAAAATAAATATGACATTTATACTAAGGGGAGGATGACTTTCTGAACTAAGAACTAGTGGTTGAAGAAGAATGTCCCAAACACCAGGTTGAAAGAAGGAATTGAAGACCATAAATAAACATACGTACTAGTCATGAATTCTTATAGTTTAGACTTCCTTTTACAAAATGTATGGAGAATCAACAAACTCTACAAATCTAAATTAGCTATGACTCATCCCTTTACAAAATGTGAGGTACGATCATATTAGTATCATATATTTTCTACATCTTGCTTTACAAAAAATATAATAACATCTAATCTGCATATGTATTTCAAATCCACATGACGATCTTCCTTCGTATTCAATCATCAATCTCACTGGTGCAGAAACGCCACCACACCAGGTTGGGTATGCATGCTACCGAAGGTGATCAGTTTATGCTCCTGTATATATATAGCAAAAGAAATTCCAAGTCATGCAACAAAAATTTGAAAACGAAAAAAAGTTAAGACATTAACAATCACATAGTACATTTCTTGGTCTCAGGATGACATATCCGACTGAGATGATGATGCCTCGGTTTATATCTTCTGCGTACCCCTTCAGAATCGGCATAAACCTGGTTTCAACAAAAGAGAATAAATATACATTAATTTGATCCATAACAAAATATCAGTTTTCAGTTATATTTTTGTAAAAATGTTAATTAGTTACAGATATCATCCGATGATTCAGATCCAGCGACCAAAACATCAGAAACAACAATAAATTAATGGAAATGAATGAAACCCTAAAACGATTAAGGGATGTTAGGTTAGGAAAATCACCTCTGGCAAATAGCCCTGGTAAATCATGGATGCGATCGATTTGAGAACCATCATCAGGCTCTCTACACCATCAGGATCATCATCTTCATTGTCACCTTGGGCTTTGGCAGCCATGGTTGATCTCCAACCCATCAGAGATATTCTCTACCCAAAGATGCCGTGTGTTGTAAGAGCTATATGGTATAACTCGTGTTTGTTTGTCCACACACTGCTTCTTCACTCAATTTATAGGGGCTGTAGATGATTCCAGAAGGACACTAGGGTTGGTAGGAATTTTAATCTTATCTTACTCCAGATATTGCTCCACTCTTTATCCGACGAGTGTGAGCGTCTTCTTTCTATTTTTCATTTTTATTTATTGTTGATTACATTTTTTTTATACGATTTCAAAACCTAAAAATACAACAAAAGGAAAACTAATGAAAAGGGTTTGAAAACTTTGAGTTTTAACGATAAGGACAAAATAAAGGGTAAAGTGAATAGTATCAGGATTGACTTTTTAGTGTAAAAATATAATTTTTTGTTAAAGTAAACAGTACCGGAAGCTTTTCGTTAAAGTTCCCTAAAACAAAACAATGTGTTTTAAAAGAAAAAAAATGTGTATTTGGGTTGCTGTGTTAAATTGAAAAAAAAACGACAACAAAGGGAAAAAAAAAGGATATCCTGATCATTAATCTAAATGAAAATCTACACATTCTTAGACATATTTACGAATCTACGTTCTTTTAGTAAATTAAAAGAAAAAGAAAACGTTAACGGTGAGATTACGTGCATAGATATATAGATTCTTTTAGTAACATAAAAAAAGAAACAGTTAACGGTAGTATTACGTTGACATAAATGTGTGTTCTAGCAAATTAATGAATGAACTACGTGCATGGTTAGTTATGCTTTTCTTTATGTTAGAATGAATACCTAATACTTAGCATGGGTTGTAGTTGTTAGACCTTGATGTAATCAGCTAGGGTTTAGACTATGTAAAGTATGGGTCTAGGCATGGTGTGTGAAGCATGGTGTGTGTGTCTTCCGAGTGACACATCACCACATCACCACATCACCTTTTCATTACCTGTATAAGTTCATTATTCTTTGTACCTTTGAATAATCAATATACAAAATCTTCCAAACAATCACATGGTATTAGAGCAGGCTTCCTAAAAGAACCTGTTCTCTGAAAAAACATTTGAAATGGAAGAAGAAAATATTCTTGTTGATCCAACTGAGATCGTTGGTTCTTCATCAACTTCTTCAAGCGAAGTTGATGGAAATCCTAATCAACGTCTTTGTTCCACACTTCTAACCGAGTTTAACTATCTTCTGTGGTCCAGGACTATCACTTTAGCTCTTGGAGGAAGATCTAAGCTCGGCTTTATCAATGGAACTGTTGTAGCTCTTAAGCTTGGTGATCCCAAGTATGAAGAGTGGTTTTGTAAGAACCAGCTCGTCATGTCCTGGTTGCTTAATTCAATGGGCTCAAAGATATCTGAGATTTTCAGTTTCTCAGAATCAACTTTTAGTTATGGAAAGCTGTCAAGGAGATGTATGGAAATCAGAATAATGCAGCCAGGATATTTGAGCTGCAGAAAGGTCTTTCTGTCCTAAATCAAGATGGAAAGTCCTTCGTCGAGCACTTAGGAAATTTGAAGTCCATGTGGAATGAGTTGAATCTCTATCGTCCTCACACCACAAATCCAACAATTCTTCTTAAGCGAGCTGAAGAAGACAAAGCTTTTCAGCTCTTGTCCAGTTTAGATTCTACTTATAAAGACATGCGAAGCCACATATTAATGAGTGTTGAACTACCATCTCTCAATACTATGTGCACCATCATCCAACGAGAAGAAATAAGAAGAAAGGTTATAAGTACCAAGATCAGTGATCCTGAGTCCAAAGCCTTTGCAGCAAGTGACAGGAAGTTTGAAAAGAAAAACTTCAAATGAAGGAAATGAGAGATGCTATGCAGTCATTGTGGGTAGAAGAATCATCTCAGAGATACTTGTTGGGTGTTGTACCCGCATCTTAAACCCAACTTTGCCAAGCAAACCAAACCTGATCGCAGTGCAAGTCAAGTCTCTCACTCTAAGACTGCCTCAACTGTTGAGAACTTCACGTCGAATCCTTCAGCTCTCTTAAGTGAGTTTGCTCTCTCCACTTAAAGGAAAGATGGAAGCAACCCTCATAAGGGAAACAATGAAGTTAGCTCCACTGAGCTAATTGAATAGTTTGCAAAATTTCTCCAGACCAAAGTGTCATCCTCCAATGATATGTCAGGTATTCTAAACTCCTTTATTGTTGCACTTGCTTCCAGAAATCTTGCAAATGTTTGGATAATAGACTCCGGAGCAACTGATCATATGATAAATATAAAAAGAGATATGCATGAGTTTAAAGATGCAGTTATACCACAGTTTGTTTCAGTTGCTAATGGAACTGGTGTATCAGTTTTGGGTGAAGGAAAAGTGAAGATATTTGATGAAAATGTTCAACCAACTGCTCTTTATGTGCCCTCATTTCCATTTCAGCTTCTGTTAGTGGGAAGACTGACAAACTCTTTAAACTGTGATGTCATATTCTCGCCATTTAATGTGGTTTTCCAGGATCGTATCACGAGGAAGAAGATTGGTGAAGGTGTTTACAAAGATGGTCTCTATATGCTCTCGGTGCAACCTGTTGAAGCTAGAGGCCTTCAAGTTAGTTCTTTGCAGAATCATCTACTATGGCATAGAAGATTAGGACATCATTCTAATCTTGTGCAATCACATCTCTTCAAAACTTCAGATAATGTGATGACTCAAGATTGTGAAGTCTGTCATTTTTCAAAACAAACAAGGTTGCCTTTTGACTCCTCATCAACCAAGTCATGTAAACCTTTTGAGATCGTGCACTCTGATGTTTGGGGACCTGCACCCGTGGATTCTTTTGATGGTTTTAAATATTTTGTCACCTTTGTTGATGATTTCTCAAGATGTACTTGGTTGTATTTGTTGAGATCAAAGAATGAAGTTATTAATGTATTCCAAGAATTTTGCAACCTTGTTACAAATCAATTCTCAACCCAACTCAAAGTCTTCAGGTCAGACAATGGTACCGAGTATATGTCCAATGCTTTCACTTGATACCTAATTGATCATGGTATAATTCATCAAACAAGTTGCGTTGGTATTCCGTAACAAAACGGAGTGGCAGAAAGGAAGAACCGTGATTTATTGGAAAAGACTCGATCATTTATGCTTCAAATGAATGTACCTAAGAAATTCTGGTCCCATAGGGTTCTTACGGCTGCATATGTGATTAATAGGCTTCCAAGCAAAGTCCTAAAATTCAAATCACCTCTTGAAACTCTTAAAGGCAGGAAAATCCACTTCTCTCATCTTCGAGTGTTCGGATGTGTTTGTTTTGTTCATATTCAAAACTTACATCGAGATAAGTTGGATCCTAGAGCTGCAAAGTGTTTGTTCTTGGGGTATTCATCTGTTCAAAAGGGATATAAATGATATGATACAAAGCGCCGAAAACTCATTGTTTCCAGAGATGTGAGCTTTGATGAGAAGATTCCTTTCTTTGCAAATACCAGAGATGAAGAGCTTCTGGGGGAGGATTTTCTTGGTCAAAGCTTCATGCCGATCGTGGAAACCAACATATTGCCTGATCAATCTTTAGTTCTAGATCAACTAAGCAATAATGAAACTTCGATTGATCCAGCTGAGTTTGATCAATCATCTGACATAGTTGTTGAAAATGAACTAACGGAAGGTACTGACCAAGATCACGTTTTGCATGAAGAGAATCATGCCCCTACTTTTGAAGTGATCACTCCAAGGAGAAACCCTAGTAGAAACCGAGGAAAGCCAGCATGGTTTAAAGATTATATAGGTTATACCTCAAGATACCATATGGAAAAGTTTCTTGAATACTCAAGAGTTTCTCCTTCTCATGCTGCATTTCTAAGCAAAATAGCTGCCTCATCTGAGCCAAGCTCCTTTCAAGAAGCTAACTCTCAGTTGATCTGGAAATCCGCTATGAATGAAGAGCTTAAGGCTCTAAATGAAAACAAAACCTGGAGCATCACCAAGTTGCCGAAGGGGATGAAAATTGTTGGGTGTCGATGGGTGTACAAGACCAAGTTTAAGAGTGATGGTTCAGTGGAAAGGCATAAAGCGAGACTGGTTGCCAGAGGTTTGACTCAAACTTATGGTCTCGATTATAAGGAGACCTTTGCACCCGTGGCAAAGATGAACTCAGTGAGAGTCATTCTTTCAGTCGTTGTCAATCATGATTGGCCCTTATTTCAAATGGATGTCAAGAATGCTTTCTTGCATGGAGAGCTTCAGGAAGATGTGTACATGCAATTGCCTCCGGGACATCCACAAGAAGGAAATGGCATGGTCTGCAAACTCCATAAGGCCATATATGGCCTCAAACAATCCCTTCGAGCTTGGTATGCCAAGCTAAGTTCTGTGTTAGAGGGTATCGGTTTTAAAAGGAGCAATGCAGACTCCTTACTGTTTGTGCGAGATAGTTCAAAAGGTAAACTGGTCGTCCTTATCTATGTCGATGATCTCATTGTTACTGGTGACAGTTTGACAGAGATTCAAAGACTTAAGGGCCTTCTTCACAGAAAGTTTGCCATCAAAGACTTAGGAACTCTGAAGTATTTTCTAGGGATTGAAATTGCTTCTTCTAGTAAAGGTTTACTCTTGAATCAGCGCAAGTACATACTGGATTTACTTCAAGAGTTCAACATGCTTGAAGCAAAACCAATGGCGACCCCAATAGCATGCAAGGAGAAACTGGGATTAGATGGAAAATTATTGACAGATATTGGTTTGTACCAGAGATTGGTAGGGAGACTTATCTACCTCACAATTACACGTCCTGATATTATGCATGTTGTGAGTCTAGTCAGCCAGTTCATGCATGCTCCTCGATCAACTCATTTACAAGCTGCTCGAAGAATTCTGCGCTACTTAAAGGGCACTATAGGTACTGGGATTGTTATGAGAAAAATTGGAAATACTCATATTGTTGGCTATGCAGATGCAGACTGGGGTGGCTCCAACATTGATCGAAGGTCTACTACTGGATTTTGTACATTTGTTGGAGGAAATTTGGTGACATGGAAAAGCAAAAAACAAAACGTGGTGGCTCGATCAAGCGCAGAAGCTGAATATCGCGCCATGGCATCTGCTACCTGTGAGTTAGTTTGGTTGCAAGGTATGCTCAACGAATTAGGGTTCGAAAGAACACTACCTATGCCTCTTGTTTGTGATAATCAAGCTGCCATTTACATCGCTTCAAATCCTGTCTTTCATGAAAGAACCAAACATATCGAAATGGATTGTCATTTTGTTCGAGAAAAAACTCAATCCAATGTCATTCAACCTATGTTTGTTCGAAGCAAAGATCAACTGGCAGACATCTTCACCAAGGGATTGTCTCGTGTTCATTTCAGCACACTTATGATCCAGCTTGGCTTGATTAATATACTAGCCTTCGCTTGAGGGGGAGTGTTAGAATGAATACCTAATACTTAGCATGGGTTGTAGTTGTTAGACCTTGATGTAATCAGCTAGGGTTTAGACTATGTAAAGTATGGGTCTAGGCATGGTGTGTGTGTCTTTCGAGTGACACACATCACCACATCACCATATCACCTTTTCATTACTTGTATAAGTTCATTATTCTTTGTACCTTAGAATAATCAATATACAAAATCTTCCAAACAATCACACTTTATTAAAACCCCATTAAAAGTCAAAACTTGTTTTCAAATAAAAATATCAGAGATGTACATAATAACAATCATTTGGATATTGGTCGATTAGAGGATTGATGGATTAGTTGTTTTTCATAAACAATTGAAAAAAAAAGGGCAACAAAGAGAAAAGAAAGAGTATACATATCTAGCTAGATCATTTTGCTAAATGTAAATGGAAATCTACACATTCTTGTGGAGATATTTACAGTCATCATATATTATTTACTCGTCAAAATTCAAATTAGCTTGGATTGTGAAGTGTGCTTTGTTCCCATGTGCATATCTATGATGGCTAAATCTTCGTAAAAGACGAATTTTCAGGTAACTTGAGATTGGATTATTGATGAGAATAAATATGATATTTCGGATAGTCCTTATTTTTTTCTTTACGACATAAAGAAAAAGGTTAAGCATGCGACTACGTGCATGGATATCTACATACTTGTAATAAAGAAAGAAAGAAAGAAAATGTTAATGATGAAATTATGTGCATGAATATCTATGTTCTTTTAGTAACCGAAAAAAGAAACATTAACGGTGGTATTACGTGCACGAATACATGTGTCCTTTTAGCAAGTTAATGAATGGATCATGTGCATGGTTAGTTATTGTGAAATCCCGTTTCTGGATTTCACTATTATAATCTACGTATTCGTATTATTGAGAATTTATATCATTTTTCGAGAATTTATACTAATTTATTTGAATTTAGATTTTTATTAAACTAGTTACGAAGTTTGAAGTTTGGAAATTAATTATTTAAAAATCGTAGACCTTTCAGGGTCACAATTTATATTTTTGGATAGAACTCGACTCTACAAGCGCGTATGCGAAAACCGTTTGTGAATCGGAGTTAATAAAGAAAGAAAGAAAAAGTTAATGATGAAATTATGTGCATGAATATGTATGTTATTTTAGTAACCGAAAAAGGAAACATTAACGGTGGTATTATGTGCACGAATACGTGTGTTCTTTTAGCAAGTTAATAAATGGATCACGTGCGTGGTTAGTTATTGTGAAATCCCGTTTCTAGATTTCACTATTATAATCTACATATTCGTATTATTGAGAATTTATATCATTTTTCAAGAATTTATACTAATTTATTTGAATTTATATTTTTATTAAACTAATTACGAAGTTTGAAGTTTGGAAATTAATTATTTAAAAATCGTAGACCTTTCAGGGTCACAATTTATATTTTTGGATAGAACTCGACTCTACAAGCGCGTATGCGAAAACCGTTTGCGAATCAGAGTTGAAACAAAGAAATTAGAAACATTTTTAGTTGTTAAAAAAAAACAAAAAACAAAAAGAAAGACTGGAAGCTACCATATGGCAGCAAGAGAGAGGAAGGAAATGAGAGGCAGGAGAGAAATGAAAACGAGGGAAAGGGAGCTACCCAATCAAAAATTAGAATAGGGAGAGAAATGAGAGAGAGGAAGGGAAACACACAACCGAACCCCTCATTTTTTGTGGCCTGTTCACCCACGACCTGACCAGCTCTCTGTGACTTTTTCGACGGGTTTTCCACCTATTTTCCAGCTTTCCTCAACCTCCCATCACCACTAAACCTCATCACAACATCACATCATCCCATTCTAGCCAAAATCGACAAGAATTGGTTACTATTTCACGAAGTTTGAACCGTGGGTGCCGCGAAAACCCTTGCTCGAGATCCACCAATTCTGAAATGATATCCTTCAATTATCAGCACCAAAACACTCCTCTAGAGTCCAGGAACAAAGCCCAAACATTTTTAGGGCGGTGGTGTTGTGGATTGGTCGAATTGAAGAACACCAAAAATCTAGGGTTTTGGCGGTTCGTGGGCAAATTCAGGAGTTTCCCAGACAAATTGGACTTGTCCACAGGTATGAAAATTCATCCCCTCACTGATATCTACTTTCCTATAAAATTTAGTAATTTTTTAAAAATAGTTGAATTTTTTTAACAAGTCAGGGTGGCCAACCGCCACCCGCGACGGCGCGTGGCCAGTGGGCTGACAATATCTTTCTAAATTCAATTAGATGCCCTGATTTCAAATTTGATGTCCGTATGATGTGATTTTATTATTTGAACCTAGTTTCATCATGGTACATCACTTGATCATTATATGAATCGACGATCCAACCATTGGATCATTACCAAACATTATTGCGTTATAGAACCATGGCAAGCCCAGGATCAGAACCATGGCAACTGTCAAGTGAGTCCTTAAGTATTTAAGAAATACTAAAGGATAAAATTCCTCAAAGATCGAGGAAGAATCAAAGTAACGTAATGGAAGCGTAAATGTATTAGATTATGAATCTAATCCATCATTGGATGTTTCTTCATTATGAATGAAGAGATAAACGAATATCTCTTTATTATGACTAAAGAGATATTTGGATGGAAACATTAAAGTAATGACTTTAGTGTGTTCCATTATGAATGCAAAATATATTGCCATATAGAAGTTTACAACAATGTTGTTTGGATGGGAAAGTTCATTTATGAACTCTCTATTCGATTCCAACCAGAAAGTGTATGACACTAATGGGGCGATAGCTCAAGCCTGGGAATCAAGGTCTCATCAAGATCCGAACACAAATGAGAGACTGAACCACATGATTGAGAATCATGTATAATGGTGACGTCGTTATTCTCAAGGTTGCTTCTATGGATAACACATATAGATATCCATTGTCTAGGCCTACTACTCAGCCATTTATGAAATGACTACAGAAGAGGTATCATCACTGATGATCAAGCTGATTGGCTCTAGTGCAAGTGGGAGATTGTTGGAAATGTGCCCTAAAGCCAATCATATGATGATACTTTACGGACATTTCACATGTTAAACTAATCTAGTTTTACATATAAAGGGCAAAGATTATTGTTTGAGCCGTCTCATATAAATGTTATATGCTTAAACGATAAAGTCCAAGGAATATGTGATTGGGAGAATGTAATCTAATGAAGTTAGATTCATGAGACCATTCTTTCGTAGACACATCCTAAATGTTCCTGATCATAGGATTGTCAATTGGGCATTGACAGTCCATAAAGATCGGTACATACTATGTCTTCTCTCAGGGAGAGTGATTAGTCTCGAGTCATTGGTGTGTGTGACATCAAGACAAGTACGTAGGTGCTCAATAGAGAATGAGTACACTGAACGTGATCAACGAAGAGTTCTCATATTTCATGTCACATAAGAACTCATGGTTGGGATAATGCAAAGTAGTCCTTTGACCTGAGGCATCACAGTTGTCTTGTGGTTAAGTCCTTGATCTTTGATTATGTCAAAGTCACCCCCTCGGGGTGTCCACGGCATCGTTGGGGTTAAGCCACTTAGCTATGGAGACAAGTGAATGCGCAACAAGGGATCTCTAACCTTCAAACAGTTGAGGGAGAATACTCTATGATATGATTTGGAATCTCTGGCCAAAGTATGAATGAGATTAGGGAATGCGTTCCAAATCACATTCAAGGAAATCATATAAGCAAACGATTCACATTGGATAGTAGACATGAGTAAATAAACTATCATACCAAACAATGTGGTCAAGAGTATTAGATTAGAGAAAGACCGTATTGCATTTGTAATCCCGAACTGAATAGGTTCTCTATCCTCTTCTGATTAGCTTGGGTAACCATGATATGCTGCTAGGTGTCACTCATGGTTTGTGGAAGCCCTAAACGTGTGTAATCACTAAAGGGAGAATTGAAAATAGTTTCAATTCACAATCGATGTAAAATGGTTTTTAATCGCCCACTACCTCGCTAAAAGGAACCTAATGGATCGCACACCGTAAAAGGTAGAGATTGGAGATTAAACGGAAATGAGTAAGAATGATTAAATGGTTTAATCATTTATTTATGGCAAAGATTAATTAATCAAACGAATAAGTTCGTTAAAGACTTCGGGATAGTTTTGGACCTTAAGGCCCAATGGGCTTCGAACGTCAAGCCCATTAACTTAAGTTGTATGACAATTTAATGAATAAAGATTCATTAAGGCCCAAAAGCCCAAATCTCTCTATATGGCCGGCCATGAAGATGAATTAGGGTTTTTTGGTTGTTTAGGTCACTTAAAGAAGTGACTATATAAATGACTTTATAGCCAAATATTCATTAAGTGATTAAGGGTTTATTTTGGGGGAAAATTGGTGAGAATTGTCTCTCCATTTTCTCTCTAAAGAGGCCAACACCTTGGAGGGTACATCTAGCAATCCTACTACTCCAAGGTCACTCATTTCTTCTACAATCAAACCTTGGTGAAGAGACTTAGAGGTTCCCTATTTTGGGAACTTGGAGAAACCTATTTTTCCATCCAAATCCATGGATCTAAGAAGCAAGGAATGAAGGCCCTATCTCTTTGGGTGATTAGCCTTTGCTTATGCAAAGAGGAATCTACAAAGGTAATAATTTCAACTCACTTTGTTTTGAGATGATTATTGGTTCACCAATCTACTAGGCTTTGAATTTCATGGTAATGTTTTGTTTTTGAGTGCATGCAAGCATGATTCCGCCTTTAATTGTTAATTGCATGCTATATGATGTTGCTCAAATGAACATGTTTTTCAAAATAAATCCTTCATGACTTGGTGTTATAAATGTGATTTTTATATATTTAGCCATTGACCTATGTTTATTAAACATGATTTGGCTTGTGTACTAATGATGATTGTGATATGTGATTTGACGTGCATATTTGAAATGTGGTTGATTTGCATAATTGGTATGATGTGATGAAATGTGAAGGCTAGTAGTGGACCGTTAACCCAATGCCATGGGGTTTGTTGCTTCGAGACTTGTTTCACATATCGTATCATTGTTCCATTTCTCGTTTCGTTGAGCCGTTCTAATTGTGTACCTTGTGCTTTGTTCCATTCCTTGTTTCATGTCTTGTTCTTCGAGCATTGTTATATTCCTTGGATTTCAGTTTGGTTCCGTTAAGTGATTCGGAACTGGGCTTCCACTGGGGTTCCGTTAAGTGGTCTGGTTCCTTGCTCCATCTGGATTCCGTTGAGAGGTCCAGAATCCCTCATGATCCTCGATTTCGTTGAGTGGTCCGAAATCGTATCTAGCTTGGATTTCATTGAGTAGGTTTGGTTTGATATGCATCGTACTCCGTGATTTCGTTGAGAGGTTCGGAATCGTATCCACTCGGATTCCGTTGAGAGGTCCAGAATCCCTTCTACTCTGTGATTCCGTTGAGTGGTCCAGAATCGTATCCTGATTAGGATTCCGTTGAGTGGTTCGGAATCCCCTTTGGTGTCTTGGTTCCGTTGAGTGGTCTGGAACCTGATGTTGATGGATTTCGTTGAGTGGTCTGAAATCGCATCATTTGACTTGTTGGTTCATTGGATTTGACTTCAGCTTCGAAGATGTAGGCTTTGGCTGAACTGTGTCGCTTTAGCCCTACATTTCGGTGTATTATTTGTGTTATCGATTGATGTGATTATTGGATGATGTTGGTTATAGTTGTTATTATTCTAATTAGACTCGCTGACCAAGATGACTAGAGGATATTATTATGCTTCGTCGAATATTTCTCGAGATGTTGCATGCATGTTGGGTGGTATTATGTTGAGACATAGTGATTTATGTGATAATTGTTCGAGTGTAGTGAATGGTGAACTACGAACAGCTTGATCCTTATTAAGGGTACGTAGGCAGTCTAACGAGGAGGTTAGATGCAGCCATAAAGTGTACGAAAACATTATTACGTAGTGGGATCTTGAGTTGTGCTTTGCCCCATATCCCGGAGGCGGGGTATGTTAGCAATACATTTTTTTTGGTGACGTCATGTGTCGATCCTGAACGTATGTCGGGATTGGAGCGTGACAGTTATGACGAGTAAAATGTCTAAAGTAAAAGGAATATGTGTGTCCTTAAAAGCATGTTGCCTCCAATTGGAGAGTCCTTATAATAGAATCCATAAATTTGAAGTTTTTATGATTTTATGGGATAATTTGATTAGGTGCACATTTTTTGTTTAATTAAAATCATTAAAATTAAAAACATTAAAAGTTTAAAATCTTCAATCGAGATTATGGCCTCGTTTTTCATTCAAGATACATATTTTTTGTTTATGTTAGCCTTTTTTTAATTAATTAAAAACATTAAAATTAAAAGTATTAAAAGCTTCAATCAAAATTGTGGGTCTTGTTCAACTCAAGGTTGTTCCTATACAGTTCTTATATGTAAGGACATACATTATGTATCTGGTAAACCTCTAGGGGGCGTTTGTTTGCCCTCACTAAGTAGGACTGGACTAGACTGGACTAGCTGTTAGTCCAATACTGTGTTTGTTCCATGCTGGGACTAACATTAATGAGACTAAAGGGGACTAGCATGGACAAAACCCTTCACTAAGAGGTCTTAGCGAGACCCCCTAATAACCATGGGACTAGCTAAGACTATCCTCTCTCGTCCTCGTTATGCTCAACAACCACTCCCGATAGATTCCTTGTCATCTCCGGTCACCTAGATCATAATAAAATATTAATAATTTATATATTAAATAATATAATATTAGAATTTGTTATTATCCAGCTTCTTAGTCCAAACTTCACCAAACGCTTCACTAAGTTAGTCCAGCTTAGTCTAGTCTAAGCTAGTCCAGCTTAGTCCTTGAAGCTAGTCCAATCTGAGATAGTCCGGCGTAACAAACGCCCCCCTATAGTTTAGGAACTCACTTTCCAATCTATTAGAGATTCATTTTATCTCTACATTTGTTAATTTTATACTTATTTTATACCATAATTGTCCATATGTAGGTACTCTACTGAAAATACCATGAGGCATGAAGAGCACGTTAGCCCGGTAGAGGTGTCTACTCCAGCGGGTGTGATTAAGAGTGTGATGTCCTCTCTTGCATTTAATGCTTACCTACTAGAGTGTTAAGTACTGGCAAAACTCTAGGGTAATTCAACTAAAGCTACTTTATAGTTTAGAAAAAAAGAAAGTAAAACTAACGAAAAGTTCAAAAAAAATTTAGTTTTAATGGAAAAGAATAAATAAAGATGTAATGAATAATACCAATGAAAGGTAAAAATGTGATTTTTTTCGTTGAAAATTAACAGTATCAGAAATGTTTCGTTAAAACTAATGAAAAAAAATAATACTAAGAAAATGGTTGTGGCAGTGGGTTTGGTTCAGTGGTGTTTAATATGGAGAGTTTTTGTGCGAGTCTAAGACTAAGACTGTAAGGTGAAGCAAGGCAATGTCCGAAGTGGGAGATCCAGCCATTAAGCTCTTCGGGAGGATTATTCCGCTCCCACAACTTCAGATTCACGATTTGTCCGCCGATAAAGAGTGTTTGGTGGCAGATACGGTACCAATCCAATCCACTCTCTAAGTCTCTCTGCTCTTTTCCTTTCTAATTTCTTCCTTTTTGCTGCTCCATGGAACTCTTTCAATTTTGTAGATATTCACATTGAACTACTTGCTTCGTTTATCTTTTGAATTTGAGTAAGCTGTGTTCTTCCACTTGATATTTGTAATTGAAGTTTTAAATCAATGTTTCGAAATCTTACTGGATTTAGTTTACAAACATATGGGGCAGTTCAATCTTATGCAGCTTCTCACTGATATGTATAATGTATAACAAATGAAAGGAGATTGGATGAGTTTCGAAGTTCGAAACCCATCCCCGCTCATTGAAGCACATTTTGTTATTGTTTGTCATTCGTCGTTACCTATTTTTGAAATCGTAATTTGACAATGTGTGGATGATGTGAGGGATTTTATGTAGTTTCTAACTTGGTATAGTTGTGGCTGCACCTTCATTTTCTTCCTAATGGCAGTTCATTTGTTTTTAGCTTTTTATTTCGAGTGATAAAAATTGAACTTATAGCTCACCTTTGATGCCAAATTCCCTGTTCTACATGCTGTGAATTAATTATAAGCTGCTGCTGCTGCAACTTGAGTGTCGGAACTCGTAAGCAATCAAAACTTTGAATTTTCAGGGTGAGTGTAGAGAAATGGAGGACCCTTCTGTAGAAAAATCCTGCACGCAAGATACATCTTCGGAACTGGATAATAGCAGAGAAAACAATCGCCAAGGTCTAATCCAGGAGAATGAGGGTGAAGTTAATTGTGATCAAGGAGAAGACCAATGCGTGGATAGTGATACGAGAGGCATAGAAAAGTCTCTCAGAAAGCCAGACAAGGTTCTTCCTTGCCCTCGCTGCAAAAGCTTAGAAACAAAGTTTTGCTATTTCAATAATTACAGTGTTTACCAACCGAGACACTTTTGCAAGAGCTGCCAAAGATATTGGACTGCTGGGGGAACCATAAGAAATGTTCCTCTAGGTACTAGGCGGCGCAAGAATAAGCATTCATCTTCGCAGTATCATCAGGTAGTGGGACAACCGAATGCAGTACCAGTCACCCAGGGAGGCACCCTTAACGTTGTTGGCCAACAGCATCTTTCACCTTGTGGACTTCCAGCCTCTCCAAAGCCTGTCAATGAGATGAAGGAAGGCTTAAGTTCTGTCTCAGATGCGCTTTTAGTTGAATCTACAGAGACTGCCTCAAACCAGAAACACCAGATGAGAAATTCTGAGACTGGCTCTGCAGCTGACGGCGATGATGGTTCCTTATCAGCCACTGCTTCACAGCACATTGCGTGTCTGACAAAAGAAATGAAGCAGGGTGGTCTGCCAGGATATGACAATGATTCTAGTCATACGTATACTATGCAATATTGCCCTGTTCCTCAATGGGCCAAGACTCCAAGTTGGGGCATAATGATGTTTGGATCTGATAGCAGTAATCCTAATCCTTCTCGTATAGGTCCTCTGCCTATGGTTACAGTTCCTGGTTTTTGTACTCCCACTTTCGCTTTCCCATTGGTGCCTTCCTCGTACTGGGGTTACATGCCAAGCTGGGACTCCAGAAAATGGAATTCTCAGCTGGTTGGATCTGCTGGCAGCTTGTCACCTTTGTCTTCCTCTGGCAACAGCGGATGTTTGGGCAATAGCTCGGCAACCTTGGGAAAATATGCAAGAGATGCAAATGTACATGAAGATGTAATAACAAAACAGTGCCTTTGGGTACCCAAGACTTTGAGAATTGATGACCCAGAAGAGGCTGCAAAGAGTTCTATATGGTCTACCTTGCGTATCAAACAGGATAAGAATGAACTTGTAGTTAGAGGTGGTATTTTTAAAGCTTTCCGAAAGAAATCAGATACTAAAACCCAAACATTAGATGCTGATCGAGTTTTACAGGCAAATCCAGCAGCTCTCTCTCGATCTCAATCCTTCCAGGAGACCACGTAAAGTATCTCTTCAGTTCAACATGCAGAGCTTATGCATGAGGTTTGTCTACTAAAATCCTTATCTTTGTTGTTCGGTAAATTAGATTATGGAGGGAATGCGTATTCATCCAAGTTTATTTTGTTTTGACAAGACCGTGTAAAGGCTCTCATTCAGCTCGACATACACAGTTTAGAATGATATTCCAGTCTTTGTTATTCAGTGTAGTAGGGAGGGAGGGAATGTGTATCATGAGTAGATTATATAAGCTTAGTTTGTTTGAGGAGGAATAAGGCAGAAGCTAGTGGAGAGAATTTCCAGCATTTTTGTATAACATTTGATGCTGAGATAGGTGCCAAATTAGTTTGAGTTACGCAAACCTTAAATTCTTAACATTTGATTCATAAAACTTAGTATTTGCATCTCAATTTGATCCGTGACCTCGCTGACAAATGAAACAAAATGATTCCACGGTGGGAGGACTCAGGAGTGAGCCTTGGTCCTCACTCCTCACCTGGTAGAAACAGTTGAGATCAGCATACCAACTTTTATTAATTTGTTTATTTTTCTTTGTTAAGAAATTTTGTATGTTGATTTCTCTCACACTTTATGTATTTTTCCGAGCACCATTAGCATGTATTCATATTGCAACTCGACATCAATGCTTCCCCTTGGTGCTGCTCCATCACACCAGTAACGGTAAGATTATGCAGAAAATTCAGGACATGACAATACAACCTTCCTACTACCGGAGTTGGAGTCTTGAAAAAGGGATATATGTATATATATAAACGTTTGATTTATTCAATCCGTTAGCCAATAGATAAAGAATGGTGTGTGAGAAGCTAAAGGGGATGTATGAAAATCACTTTCCTAAAAAAAATCTCGACGGTATGAGGGGGAGTTTTATAAAATGTCACACCAAAACTGAAGGGCATAATAACATAATACTAGAAATAAAATAAAAAAATTAAGGCCTTATAGAGCTTATACATTTTCCATTTGGTATGGTACGTTACATAATACACAGAGTGTTCCCTAACTGATGGAAATATAGGAGGAGGAAGATGAAAGTCAGACTAGTTGGAGTCAGGGTGATGAAACGGGCGAGCCTTGACTACTACTCGGCCAGTCTTCTCGTGCTGATTCCTGAACCTGCGCTGCAAACTGCAGATTCCAAAGAATGTCTTCAACTGAAGGCCTATCAGCTGCATCATTCATAAGACATCTCACACATATCTCCATCATTATCTTCAGCGACTCGTCTGAGCATTCCTTGTGCACTGCTGCATCCACAATGCTCCTCCGAGCTGTGTCATCAATCGTCAAACTTACTCGTACCTGCGTAAGAAGCAACCAAAAGCAAATTGCTGGTTTAGCTGGAGAAAGCAATTTTTGTTGGTTCAAGAACGATGTTTCACTTGTGTCGGCGATGAAACTGGAAAAAAGTTTGAGAGTGAAAGGAAAGAACAATTTGATTTAAAAGAAAACACTCACAAGGTCTTTCAAAACACCAACTTCATTTCGGAACATGATAGGTCTCCCCAGAATCATTTCTAGCAAGATTACTCCAATGTCATAAACGTCGTTCTTACACTCATGGTTAACCCTGCAAATGACAGTAATTAACAAAATCATCCGTGTGTGTGATTGTGCGAAAGGGTAACCGGGTCAGGCAATGCTGATGAAATACAACAACAACAACAACAACAACAAAGCCTTTTCCCACTAAGTGGGGTCGGCTATATGAATCCTAGAACGCCATTGCGCTCGGTTTTGTGTCATGTCCTCCGTTAGATCCAAGTACTCTAAGTCTTTTCTTAGAGTCTCTTCCAAAGTTTTCCTAGGTCTTCCTCTACCCCTTCGGCCCTGAACCTCTGTCCCGTAGCAATGCTGATGAAATACACAAAATAAAAAAGCTTCTAACTGAAACAATTCATTAGAAAAGGCGGCCATATTAATGCATTTCAGTGAAGCTAGAGGGAGATTCAACGACGAGGAACTTCGTTTAGAATGGTGTCATCGTTACTAATGATGATCAGCAACCGAACCAGACAGGCACTTATATGATGATTAACAGGAAGGCCAAGCTCGTACGCGTTTAAAGTTGAAAGGGCATTCATTTGGAAGAGATAGAGTGCAGCTAATATTGATTTCTGTATAACTTTGGTAAGTAGACATGCTATTACCTAGTATGAATGCTTCCTTTTGGTGCAGGAGAAGAAACTGCAGTCCCCACCTGACGGATTAAGAAGCAAAAGTTAACCCGGAGGACAATGTCGAGGGGGATTTTAACTCACCAAAGCTGTAATTTTTGTAGGCCTTACCGTTCCCCTGTTGTTTTCAGCTAAAAGAGGTAGGTTATAACTGCTTATTTTCACGTGAAGATCGTGATCCAATAAGACATTTGTTATCTTGAGATTATTTGATTTTACACCAGGAACAATCCCTGTATGCAGAAACTGAACGCCCTTTGCAACTCCGATTGCAGCTACTATTCTCTGCGCCCAAGTAAATTTTCGTGCTGGAGGTCCTTCAGCCAAACAAGTGTTACATGTGAGTATCCAATTTCTCCAAATGTAAAGATGTTACCAAGAGAAGTAATCAAAGAAGACGAAGAAATAAGTGAAGCATAATGGAAGACTCTCCATTGCCACATATATGCGTGCAATGTTGAGCAATTTAATAGGTTTCACCTAGAAACGTTCTGCTAAAAGATATGAAAGATAATGATAACATGTCGTTCGGAATTTCATGCATTTGATGCTACAGAGTACTTTAATCTTTCTTTTTCTTGGTTTCACAAGAATTATGTAGCGTACGGGATATCATCTGATTCTGAAAGCACTTTCTACGAGTAGAAGAAGAATGATTCAGAGTAAGCGCGCGTTCTTTATACCTTCATGGAAAATGCTGTTAACTGAAAATGCAACCATTAATCATGGTTAGCAGGATAAGTACATGAAAAGTAACTTTACCAGAGATGAAGCCTCTTAGCGTTCCATTTGGAACAAACTCGAATACAAGAAATATTCTACTGACGCCCGAATCATCAGGATTGTACTCCAAGCAATGTCCAAGAGCGCTAACCAAATGGCTATGTCTCAGTTTCGAAACCAGCTCAAGGAGGTGTGTATAGACCTGTGTAGCCTGCCTCTTTCTAATTTTCAAGCCTCTGATAGCAACAAGTGTTCCGTCGGGGAGCTTCCCTCTATACATCTGGCGCTATTGTTACGGAAAAACACAAATTTTAGGCTGAGAAATTTGCATTTAACTAGATCATACAGACTAAGAAATATTCATATCATTATCGCCAGGACAATTAACTACAAGAAAGAGATTGTACAATTCGAAGGCTTTTGTATTAGTGCAGTTCAATCGTAGACTTCCAATGAACTATTGCAAATTGCAAATTGAGAGAACATCGTATCGATGTCACGAAATCATGTTGAATACCTGTCCATGTGCACCTTCGCCAAGTAATGTTGAATCATCGAAGTCGTTGGTAGCTTCCTTGAGCTCCTCCAAAGCAAACGTTCGATAAGCAGGAAGGCTAGCTCCCAGCTTCATTGTTTCCGATATATATTCTGCAAATAAAGGACTCTCAATTTCTCATACCGACAACTAAAAGGACAGAAATTTCGAACTTACTTGCATCCGAGAGTAGCTTGGCTGTGTTGACTGGTGAAGCTGAATCTCTAATCAACCTTGTTGGGGGACTTTTAACAGGCTGTTCGCTGTACAATAACCTCTTAACAGCCATGAAAGCCAGAACAACAACTGCAGCAGCACCCACAATTCCTCCCACGGCACTTGATGCAACGACTTGTTTATTATCATGACGCCTCTTGATTTTTCCGTCACCAGAAGGCGGTAAGTCCACAGCCAGAGCTTCATTGTGGCACAAGTTAGAAGGCTGCTGCTGATCTACATTCGTCAAACAATTCCCGGAATACAGAACAACAGCCCTGTTGTTCTTCGAACCCCGGTTTTTGAGGCAAGTGGGCAAGTCCCCTGCCAAAAGATTTGATGACAAATTCACAAAAGCAAGCTCAACATTGCAAGACATGTTCTTGGAGAGCACGCCGGTGAATTTATTTCCGGCGACGTCAAGATAATTGATGGATGGCAGCGACAGCCACGACGGCGAAAAAGGCCCCACGAATTCATTGAGTGAAATGTCAAGCTTCTGGAGCTGAAAACCGCCTTGGAATCCGGTTTGGATTCCGACGCGAAACGTGTTGTTTCGGAGCACGAGGGTTACCAGCTTGTTCTTGGAAGGCAAGCTTGGAAAATGAGGCCCAAAATAGTTGGCTTCCAAATCAAGAAGTTGCATGTTTGTGAGGGCTGTGAGGTCGGGAACTTCGCCGGACAGGAAGTTGTGGGAGAGAGAGAGGACTCTGAGGGATTGCAGAGAGGCCAGAGAACTCGGGAGAGGGCCGTTGAGGAGATTGTGGTTCAAACTGAGAACGGCCAACGACGGAAGCGAACCCAGCGACGGCGGGAGTTGGCCGGTGAAGTTGTTGCGGTCGAGGATGAGAGTCTGGAGGTTGACGAGAGACGAAATATGGGAAGGTATGGCGCCGCTGAGGTAGTTGGAGTTGAGGTTGAGAATCTCGAGGGAAGATAAACGGGCGATGGAGGGAGGGAGTGGCCCCCAGAGTCGGAGTGAAACGAGAGAGAGGACTTTGAGGGTTGGGAAGGCGGCGGCGAGAGCGGAGAACAGAGAGTGGGTTGAGAAGTCCAGCGGCAGCGGAGGGAAGGCGGCTCCATCTCCGCCGCCAGAAATGTGGAGCTGGGTGACGTTGCCTTGGTGGCAAGAAATAGTGAGGAAAGGAGTTGGTTCAATGCTGCACAGAGAGTGTCTGTCAGTGGAATTGATTCGGGTTAGAGGTGGTGGGTGGTTGAGCAGCTGCTGGATTTTCAGAAGGCTCTCGGACTCTGACTGAGTAGCAGCTGAGTGGTGGACGGAGAGGAGGGAAAATGTCAACAGAAGAAGAAGAAGAAGATGTGAGTTCGCCATTGTTACAGTTTACAACAACTGAGCAGTTGAGTGAGATCTTCCTTCTTCAACTCAGTCTCTGGCCGGATTTGCTAGCAAATAAGATCACATGTTAAGTTGCATCGAACTAACTTGGTCTTTTCTTACTATTCAGATTATAATATAATCTTAACTACTTTGTGAGCCAGCTATTCAAACTTGAGTACAGAAACGAGAACGTTTGCATGTACTTGAAACCTCCACTTGAACCAATTTAGCTAAATCTTGTTTGCTAAGCAATTAATCAAAGCCCTGCATGGAATCTTCATCATATTGGCTACGAGTAGATCAATAATGATAATTCGTCATTTAGTATTACGGTCTAATGATATTCTTCTTTACTTGTAAATGAGAGATTTTAAATTTGATTCTCTTAAAAAATGAATCTGAACCACATAATATCGTTTGTTCAAAAATAATAAATAATAATTTTGAAAAACTTGTTCACAGTATCAATTCTTTTCAATAATATTGTATTGAGTGATATGAAAATAATTAGTTAAAATTTGAACATTTGTAAAATTTAAATCTAACAACTAAAAACCTATTAAAATTACAAAAAGTAATCGTAAAATTTGTTATGGTGCAAGGAAGTTGTGAAACTCTTTTTAAACATCACCAATTTCATTAAAAGAAACTAAAAGTAGTGGACTATGACTTCAATAATATTTAGCACTCAATGTTTTAATCATTAAATTTAATTTTTATAAATTTTTAATCTTAATTATTTATTTTTCGTATTCTCGATACCAATAATAAAAGTTGTGACCCACGAGGCAAGGGTCAAAGCAAAGGACAAGGATTGTCTGCCCTCCATTTTCGGTTTTTTTTTCATGTCCTCTTGTTTGTATGATACCTGTTAAGTCATGTTAACATTTTATATTACTATTCATTTTTATCTTATTATATCTATATAAAAATAATATAAAATGTTGATGTGGCTTAAGCGTGATCACACAAAACAGAATGACACTGAAAGTAGGGTAGACAACCCTTGTCCCAAAGCAAAAGAGATTATACTATAAATCCTCTGTGTAAGCGTGTACCGAAGACAAGTGCAAATAATAAATTAGATCAGATAAGTATCAGATCTGCATTTGTTTTTTTCACATCACAAGCTGACACATCATTCCATTACCAAAAGGACACTTTGGACTGTTGTGGTTGAGTTTTTTGTCTTCTAATCATTACAAGTTTACTACAAGTCGTATGTAAAATTGAGTATATGCAAAAAAAATGAATCCGAATTATCCAGATTCTTTTGTAAAGATTCTAAAAATTCGTGAATTGTATTTATTTATTGTGCAGTTATAAATTATTTTAAATATTTTTATTTAAAATTAAATACAAACAATACCTGATAAAAACTGACTTCACAATATATAATGAATGAATATGATTTACGGATTTTCAGAATCTTCACCAAAGGAATCCGAAGAGGATCTTGTTGGTGAAAAAATTGCTAAAATTAAACAACTTGAGATGTAGCATTACAGCAAGACCCTTTTTCCTTCATCATTAATTTTCAATTTTCTTACATATTAAACAAAACAAAAGCTAGAGAGAAAAATTAGGTTTCGCTTAATTGTCCAATTTTTATCTTTAATAGTTTAGGAGTACTGAGTAGTTCAAAAAATCATTGACGAAAATTGTATTTACAAAATCAAATGATGAAAATTGAACCTAACGATGAAAATTGTTTAAAATTCGGATTACTTGGTGGACTGAACTACCAAGGACATCCACATATTTGTCATCTCTAATAGTTCCTCAAATTTTAAAAAATAAATAAATAAATAGCAGACCAAGTATTTTCGAAGTAACTTGTTAAGCAATGAATGAGAGAGAGATGTTCACTTTTTTTTTATATTATTAATTTCACATAGGATGCACTTTTTGAAGTATTATTTGTTGCGGCTTCTCTGCCTTTCCAGTTCTCATACATTTTTATCCTCTCTTATTTTGTACTGTCATGATTAAATCACGTTAATATTTTATATTAATTTTTTTATAAGGATAATAAAATAAAAAGTAATAGTAATATAAAATATTGACATGACTTAAGCATGACTGTACAAATAGAAGGAGATGAGAATGTATGAGAGCTGGGAGGGCAAAGAAGCCAGGTCCTATTTGTTGTGGGGTGAACACCGTTTGAGGATCGGGCAGAAAGTGACACATGTGCATTGCAGTGGGCTCTCAACTTCTGA
Source organism: Malus sylvestris (assembly GCF_916048215.2). Classification (NCBI taxonomy): domain Eukaryota; kingdom Viridiplantae; phylum Streptophyta; class Magnoliopsida; order Rosales; family Rosaceae; genus Malus; species Malus sylvestris. The sequence continues at coordinate 5,327,623 of NC_062266.1, forward strand.
CTTCTATGTCTCTGTCGTTCACGGAATTCTCATTCTGCTCTCCTAAATACACCATTTATCAACTCTAAAACAGCACAAATGAAAGAAAAAAGATAAATGGAGAAAAAGATAAGCAAAATGAGAAAAGATGTTATAATTTTATCTCGGAGAATAAACCTTTTATTTTTATATACTACATAAAAACCACACATGTCATTTAGTACTACAATCTAGTAATATTTTTTTTTACTTGTAAGTAAGAAATCTTAGGTTCGATTATCGCCAAAGGCAAATTTGAACTACATTATTGCTAGCATAATGTGAGGCTTAACCCCCCCCTCCACTCTTCCACCTTCTTAGTCTTAGTGTAGATATCTGTAAATTTAAAATTGGCATAGCAATTTTGTTTGAACTTAAGCCTCACAATGGGCTAGCGATAATGTAATTCAAATTCATTTTTGGTGAGAATTGAACTTATGACATCTCACTTACAAGTGAAAAGGAATCTCATATTTGAATGTTAGAAGTAACTAATTTAGTCTCCCTAGCATTACTCTTAACTATAATTAAACAGAAAAAGCAATACATAGTCCAAGACCTCCAACCTAAGAGTGATATGATGCCAAATGGCATCATGTTGATTGGACACATGTCAGTTGATTGTACCAGATTAGTTGAGTTGTTGGGTTTGTTTGCTTAATTAGTTGTATTAGTTACCATAAATAAGGGTTGAAAGATGAATGGGTTGCGTTGTAATGGTTGTTAATCAGTCATAGACTATTTACTGTACACTGAGTAAAAGTTGAAGCGTGAGTTCCTATCAAATAAGCTCATACCTAAAACCGTCTAGTTACAAGCAAAGAAAAATATAACTGAATTATTATTAAGTGGCTTTTAAAAAAATAAATTTTACAAGAAAAATCATTGTCAATAACGAGTTTGGAGTCTCCTATGTCAAAAACCCGTCTTTACAAACTTTAGGGGATCACATGGAGCAAGTGCTTTAAGGGAAATCATATTCTCACCAATATTAGGAGTCTCAACAACAATGGGGAGCCAGAGAATTTTGAATCATAACAACAGATCCACCAAAATTAATCTTCGAGTAAATTTTCAGCAAGAGGTTTCATGCTATAATAATAATAATAATAATAACAATAACGCAAGGGTTATAAGAAAAAGAATAAGTGATTTTCACGTTCACATTTTCTCCGCTTATGCAATTTTTTCCAACTAGTTTGTTGATTGAATGAAATAAAGAGAGATTCAACAGACCAAAACAAACAAAATGAGAGCACGTAAGGAAAATGGAAATGCGAAAACTACTGAAAAAATTTAGTACCTAATGTCGATATATAGTTCAAATCAGTCATTTTCTAGATAGCAAATCGACGTTAAAAGTGGTTATTCTCGTGGCCAAATGCAAACAAACAAACTTTTTTGATTGTTATCCAGACAACCTCACATCTTACAGTCACGGGTGATCCTATCAAATATTCAGTGCACGATTTATTTATAATTACAGTGGGTGCAGCTAAATCTAAAGAATGATTGATGCCAAAAATTATGAAGCTTATTCTGTCCCTAGTGATTGAATCAATACATACACCCACTTACACTTTTAACACATGCTTTGTCTTCAAAGGCAAAACAGAAATTTGGAAATAGGCTAAATTGGATTAATAGTCTCGTGGTAATAGGGTAATCGGAAAATAGCTTCCGTGGTGAAAAAATTCGAATTTAAACCCTCGTGAAGAAGTCTGTTAGGATTCAAGTAAAAAAAATATGAATTTTTTCATCACGGACTTCACCACAAGGGCTATCTTTTGATTACCCCTATCACTACGGGAACCATTAATCCAGTTTAGCCGTGGAAATATTCCAAGACAAAACCCCAAAAGAATGTTTTATTTCTGTAACACAAGAAAAGAATAAAAGCAGAGCTGTTTGAACATATAGTACAGAGCAGCCATCTCTTTCCAAACAAGTTTTGTAGGTTTCCCTTGCTTAACTCAACCACCTGCATAAACAAAATCTCATTCACTAGAGTTTTAAACCAAGACTCACAACAATCAGTATAAAACGTCCAAGTTTATGTACTGTATCTTTTGCCTCCAGTAATCTGTATATCTAGCACTCCATCACCTTCAGCCCTCTAAATACATGCCTACAGTAAGTCCATTAAAAAGCCAAATGTGACGTGTTCGTGAAAGTACATAAATGAATACCAAATGTTTATTTTATTATACCATATGTGATGTCCTCTAATTTATTAAACCAAATGTTTATTTTATTTTTGTAAATGGCAAAATAAATAGAATGAAAATGTTCAAATTTAATTTTGTGACTCGAACCTCTTGAAGAGAAAATAAGACGTTAAAAACACATTATGGCTGGAGAAAAGGGGGGGGGGTGAGGGGAACAAAGGACCCCAGATGGAAGACTACGTGCTCTTGACTACTTGAGCTACAACGCTCATCATTAATATTCGTTAGTAATGATTGATCATTGTATTAAAACTAGAATAATACTTGAAGCAGCAAGAGATTTCCAATGTCGCAATCATTTTAATGAATTTTGTGATCGCATACATTGAAACTAGCATAATATACACCTTGATGTACTGTTGAAACTCAACCCAACGTGCTAATCTATGAATTTTCTTCTAGAAGATATGGACAGACAATCAGGAATTACTCCCTTAGTCACCATGTAGTCATGCAATGCAACGACTTCTTCCGGGCTGCAATTCTTGTTCAAATTGGTAATGAGAGTGGTGTATGTTACAAAATCCGGAATCATGCCCCTTGAAATCATTACCTTCATTAGTCCTTTTGCTTGTTGAATACTCCCAAACTTGCACAAAAAGTTGATCAATATATTGTAGGTGACGATATTGAGTGAAATTCCACTCTCTTCCATTTCCCGAACCAAAACAAACGCCTGATCAATCATCCCGCTGATGAAATACCCATTTACCATTGTGTTATAGGTTACAATGTCGAGAACACCCATCCTATGTAACGAATCCATCAAAAGTTTTGCAATATCCACTGATGCCTCTTTGCATAACCCATTTATAACAGAATTGTATATCACCAAATTAGGTTTTTTCTTCCCCTCTATCAGTTTTTCATAAATCTGAACTGCACTTCCTATGCTCCCTTCTTTGCAGTGCCCATCAATCAAAGTGCCATAGGTGACAGTGTCAGGAAGTAAACCACGAACAAACATGCTGCCCATCAATTGCTTGGCCGCTCTCAAATTGTTGCTTTTGCACATATAATCGATCAGGATATTGTGGGAGAAAACATCCTCGACAAGGTTCTTTACAAGGATGTGGTTATGAAATCTAACCGCTTCCGTCACAAGCCCACTTCTAGTGAGCCCCTTGATGAGGATTGAGTAGGTGAACTGATCAGGGCATATATGCCTATCAATCATGTCAGACAATAAGGAAAGAGCTTCCTCAGTATCTCCTTCTATGTAAAGCCGATGGATAATAGAATTGTAAACAACAGGATCAGGGGTCAAACCCCTTTCCACCATTTCATCGCACAATCGAAGTGCAACCTCCAAACTAAAGAGACTTAAAAAACAGAGAGATGATTTCTATCTTAATATTCCTCTTCTCATTTACTTTTCACAACTCATCTTTACACTTACATTTCGATATCTATATATAGTTAAGGCTATGTACCAAAATATCTATGACAGCCTGTAAACATAACCACCTAACTAAACTATACAGATGTAATAATACAGTTATAACAAGAATGATTTTCTAACTAAAATTATATGAACTGTTATGACTTGGCATCTTTATCTTTACACCCCCTCAAGCTGAGCGTGGAAAGACTAGGAGTTCCAAGAGAGAGCTTGGATTGAAGGAAGAGAAACCGATGTTTAGACAGAGATTTGGTGTGAATATCTGCAATCTGATCCTGACTACAGACATACTGAATTTTAACCAGATTGGCAAGGACCAGCTCCCTGATATAGTGGTAATCGATTTCCACGTGTTTAGTTCGGGCATGAAAAACAGGGTTGGATGCAAGTGAAATGGCAGAGATGTTGTCGCACCAGATGGTAGGTTGGAGCGTGAAGGGGAAACCAAAATCTCTGAAAACCTTGCAGATCCAGGTAATTTCAGCGGCAGTGTGAGCAAGAGACCGATATTCAGCCTCAGTAGAAGAACGAGCTACTGTAGACTGCTTTTTAGCACTCCAACTGACTAAATTGGAGCCAAGATACACACAAAATCCACTCGTGGATCGTCTATCAAATGGGCAGCCAGCCCAGTCTGCATCAGAGTATGCTGATAAAGTAAGAGGACCCTTAAGAAACCAGATGCCATGAGAAGATCTACCTTTGAGAAAGCGCAAAATTCTCTTGGCTGCTTGCAGATGTAAGTCAGTAGGAGTATGCATAAATTGGCATACTTGGTTGACTGCAAAGGAGATATCAGGCCGAGTCCAAGTGAGATACTGAAGACCTCCCACAATGGATCGATACTCGGTTGGATTGGCCAAAGGTGTACCACTGTGATCCAGTTTGACAATACCAAGAGGTGTCGAACAAGGCTTAGCACCCTCCATTTTTGTCTTGTGCAAAAGGTCCAACAAATATTTCCCTTGATGTAAAAATAATCCTTCTGTGGTGCGTTGGACTTCAAGTCCCAAGAAGTAATGTAAGGGACCTAAGTCTTTGACAGGAAACAAAGAACTTAGCTTCTGAATGAACAGATGGCAGGCTGAAGAATCCGGACCACTGACCAAAATATCGTCTACATAGACAAGTACAACCACAAGAACTGGAGACTTGAGAACACACCATGGTAGGTAATTCGAACGCTTGAGCTTGATCGGCACCATGCTGCCGATGTTCTGAATCGTGAGAGAAGCGTACGAATTAGACAAATTAGGGTTTGAAGAAGAGGAATTGGGATTCGGAGTCGGAGAAGAGGAACCGGTGGGCGACGCCATCAGATAACAAGATGCAAGATCCAAGATGCGAGATCGAAGAACAACACTGGTAATATCTCACAGATCGAAGATGAGATGAGTGAACGGAGACGAGAGCACGGCGGAAGGGAGGATGATCGAAGAGAGCCGTGAGGCGGTGGCGATGGATACCATAAAGAGACTTAAAGAACAGAGAGATGATTTCTATCTTAATATTCCTCTTCTCATTTACTTTTCACAACTCATCTTTACACTTACATTTCGATATCTATATATAGTTAAGGCTATGTACCAAAATATCTATGACAACCTGTAAACATAACCACCTAACTAAACTATACAGATGTAATAATACAGTTATAACAAGAATGATTTTCTAACTAAAATTATATGAACTGTTATGACTTGGCATCTTTATCTTTACAAACTCCCCTGTCTTGCATACCCATCTACTAGAGTTGCATAAGTCCTCAAATTGGACTCAACACCTGCCTCAGTCATTTCAGCCCGAATGTCTTCTGCAACCGGTAAACCACCAATTTTGCAAAACCCATTAATGATACAGTTGTAAGTAACTGAAGTGGGCGTAACACAGTCCTCCGACATTACCCCCATCTTTCTCAAAACCTTCAAGGCAAGTTCCATATCACCCATTCTGCTTGCTCCATCTATAATCATGTTAAAAGTAACAACACTAGGCCAAATTCCACTCTTCAACATCCGATAATATTCCGACATTGCTTCTAGTAACTTGCACTCCTTACAAAGAGCATACATAACCAAATTGAAAGTATTAACATTTTCAACATAACCATTTGAAAGCATTTCCTTATACATCTTCCAAAACCTATCAATCTCATTCAACTTAATCACATGGTTAAGAAAGTTATTCCAAGCGTGAATCGAAACCCAATAACCATCCAATCTCAGCTTCTTGATCACCTCATAAGCACCATCCGTGGCCCCGAACTGAGTACAAGCCCTCACAAGTGCATCAAACACCGCAGGGATTGAACAACCACAAACTTCATCATAGCTAGTAACCAACCCCTCCAAAACAACCAATGGGGGCAAACCCTCTTCCCCCATTAGACTCTCCATAAGAGACAGGGCATCATCGTACCTCCTAGAATCGATCAAAACATGAATTAAAGTCCAAGAAGATTCCAAAAATTGAGGACAACAACTCTGGTTCCTCCGAATCCAGTTGTAAAACTCTAAAGCCAACTGCGGCGAGTTCCGAAACTCGCGAACAACACGGCTGACTAATGAACCGGTTAGAGTGGGGGATATCTGGTCTAAGAACTTCCATCTCCTCTGTCGAAGGTTAACACAAATTGCTTCGAATACAATGTTGTCGGAGTTTGGGGGTAAGAATTGCTTACTCGCGTGAAGACCGCGGCAAATAAGACGGGTTGTTTTGTGGGGAGAGAAGAAGCTTGGAACCCAGTTCATCAAATAGCACCGCAGTTTGTGGAACAAATCTTCGAACCCCAAATCCAATGCATCGTTACGCTTCACTGAGATACTGCGACAAATAGCGAGGGGCCGCAAAGCTTCTACTACTACGGGGAAAAACACCTTAGATGTTACTCACTCTTGGGCTTTCCGCAGTAGTCCAAATAAGAGTGCAACTTGGGTCGGTTCAAGACGAACCAAAGGAGTTTGGTGCGGTACGAACGGGTTGAACTGACCCGCTATCCAAATCTCAATGTTCAAAGTGAGAGTATAGAGGGGAATGCATATTGGGATGCAAATTTTGTAGGCAGTTAAATTGGCGGAACTCCCACCTACAAAATAAAAAACACCACCCATGAAAAAAAGAAGGGTGTCCGTCAAAAGATCTCTACAATCTAAGTAAGAATAATTTATAAGAAATACTCGAAAGTCATAGTCCCAACCTCCTTCATCAATTGAAGTTAGCCAAAGAACATGGTCGTGAAAAGGAATAGGGGGCAACTGTTACAGTTTTCCGAGTGAAAACTCATCAACTTTAAATTTGGAATTTGAAACTCCAATTTTTTCAAGGGAGTTTTAATGAAAGGAGCTTGGATTAAGTTTAATTTAACCAAAAACCACCATATACTATTATTTAACCAAAAGGGCTTTATATTTTATGATAAGGACATAACTATTATATATCAGGCCCTATAAACCTTGAATACACATGGGCTGAATTAAAAGCCCAAATGAAATAATTTTTTTTTCAGCAACCCCTAACGGAACCACACTCCGTCAGCCACTTCCGTTAGAAATATACTTTCATTTTTTCACAAGTATGCCATTTCCTCATTAAAAAAAAAGAAAATTAATGAAAAGGATTTCAAAACTTTGAGTTTTAACCAAAAGTCACCTAATAACTTTTATTTAATGATAAGGACAAGAGATAAAAAACAAAAAATACAAAAACTTGTTCAACCCAAAGCGCGTGTGCACGCGAGCAGTGCAAAAGCAAGCATCTTCCAATTCAACAGAAAACCAACAGTGCAAAAGCAACACAAAAATTACTTTTTAAATATTTCATCGGGAAGGAAAAGGTTCAGAGAGAGATTGTGAAGGTAGAGAGAAGAGAATGCCAACCAAATCTATTCAAACTGACATCAGCAAACCCCAAAAAATTTTAGAGAGAGAAATTTGAGATAAAAAAATATATTGCTAACATCACTACATGACTACCACTTAGCCTTACACGTGGGGTAGCATGTCATCATCATCCTATGTTCAAATTATGGAATTCTTTATTAATTTTAACCCTAACCAGCTAAAACCTAAAAATAAAAAATATTAGATTATGATCCTCAATGAAAGCACATTAGCTTTTCTGATCTCTCATTTATGTTTTTGTTGTTAATTTTGTATTGAATAAATTAAAGGAAAGTCAAATAAATTGTTCGAAGAAATGTTAAAGAACAAATAGGAATGTGAAAATCATTATTCTAACTCTGTAAGAATATAAATATTATTGTCATTGATTCATATGATAATGAGAAGAGAGCTTCAAATTTTGAACCTTTCAGTGTTCAGTTTATAAAATAGTTGGTGTTCAGTTTAAAAACAGTGATAGTGCTAGTGTTCGATTTTAAGAAATAATTAGTATTTAGTTTACGAAATAGTTAGTTTTTGGTTTAAGAAATAGTCAGTGTTTAGTTTATGAAATAGTGACAGTACTAATGTTTGGTTTAAGAAATAACCAGCGCTTAGTTTACAAAATAATGATAGTACTATTACTTGGTTTAATAAATAGTCTATTTAGTTTACGAAATAGTGATAGTACTAGTGTTAAGTTTAAGAAATAATCACTGTTTAGTTTACAAGATGTTCGGTTTAAGAAATAGTCAGTGTTTAGTTTACGAAATAGTAATAGTACTAGTGTTCAGTTTAAGAAATAATTAGTGTTCAGTTTACGAAATAGTCAGTGTTCATTTTAAGAAGTAGTGATAGTATTAGTGTTACATTTAAGAAATAGTTAGTGTTTAGTTTAAGAAATATTATTCAGTTTAAGAAGTAGTCAATGGTCAGTTTAAGAAATAGTGTTTGGTTTAAGAAGTAGTCAATGTTCGGTTTAAAAAATAGTGTTCAAATTTAAGAAGTAGTCAATGTCCTGTTTAAGAAATAGTGACAATATAAGTGTTCATAAAACTGAATAATAAATTTTTTCTTTATTTTTGATCTTGTAATATTATTACTTAGTTTATTCTCAAAAACTTGAAAGAATAGTCAAATAAACAAGTAATAAAATAAAAATAAAAATAAAAAATAAATTATTTATGGAGTGAGGTGAAAGGAGAGAGAAGAGTGGGGAGGTGAAAAAAAAGTTGATGTGGATGGATGAGGTGAAACAAGAGAGAAAAATTGATGGGAATATGGGAAAGAGGGAGAGAGAGAAAGAGGTTGAACGGTTGAGTGAGAAAGTGTGTGTATGTGTGTGATGTGACGCATGGTCCCGCATGTCACTATTTGTTGGTTTTTTTTTTTTTTTTTGTTATTATGTAAAATTTTTGTCATTTTCATTAAAGTTTGAATCATTTTTATTAAATTTTAAATCATTTTTATTAAATAAAATTAGTAAATGATTTTTAGTCAATTAAAAGTTTTGAGAAGTCATTTTCATTAAAGCTCCTTAAAAAAAACCCAATAATTTTATAAGACCACAAATCCCATCTTGAATTTTGTTCGTTCTTGCTTCGTTAATTTTAAATCGGAGGGAAAAATGTTAGGACCTGTTTGGTTGCTCAGAAATTTCACTGAGATTCTGTTATTTTGACCTACAATATTGTGACGAATGCGACGGTGGGTCTGCATATGCTGATTTGGTGGGAAATTTCGGGATTGGAGCTGGCGGGGTTGGAAGGGGAGACGATAACGCCGACGGAGAGGAGAGAGAGGTGGATGATGGGGAGGTGGAGGGAATTGGGGGAGAGAACGAAGGCACACTGTCCGTGGAAGAGGCCAAGCTGGGATTGAAGCGAGGCGGCAAGGAAAAATGAACTTGGGGTAGAGAATATGGTGGCCGGTGGATGCGTCGAGGAGGGCAGGAGTGGAAGGCAGGGGAGGGGAGTGGTGGAGGCGGGAGAGGAGGTAGTCGGTGAGGGAAAGAGGCGTGGTTTGGGGAAAGGGTTGGGATCTGGGTCTCAAGCTGTGGAAAGTCTTGGTCTTTGAACAAAACCCATTCTTTGGATCAATGTTGCTGCCCTCTGTTGAGTCACCATTATTGTTTCAGTTAAAGGTTGAGGTTTCAAGATTTGAATTGGGTATGGAGGTATTAAAATAGATATTTTGGAAAATAACTGTTATAGATAATATGTGGATGAACCACTTGAATAATTCGTTATTATATATCCTAAGAAAAATCAGATGAATTATATTCATATGAAGAAAAATGGATAGGTTACTATTCTTGTCTCATATTTCACTATTTATTTGAGGAAAGTTTGTAAAGTGAATAGTGTTGAATAAATAGCGGTTTTTGTTCCCTTCCAGAAATAGTGTGGGTTATTTTGGTTTAGTTTTCAAAAATAGTGTGTAATTTTATTGTAGTTCTATAAATAGTATGAGTTATTTTGATTCAGTTTCAAAAATAGTGTGGGTTATTTTAGTTTAATTTAATTTTGAGAAATAGTGTGTAATTTTGTTATAGTTCCAGAAATAGTGTGAATTATATTTGTTCAGTTTTAGAAGTATGGGTTATTTTGCTGTAATTCCAAAATAGTGCGAGTTATTTTGGTTCAGTTTCATAAATAGTTTTGCGATAGTACCAGAAATAATGTGCATTATTTTGGTTCAATTTCAGAAACAGTGTTGGTTATTTTGATGTATTTTCAGAAATATTGTTTATTTTGTTTCCTTACAGAAATAGTGTGTGTTATTTTGGTTTAGTTTCAGAAATAGTATGAGTTATTTTGTTGTAGTTTCATGAATAGTGTGAGTTATTTTACTGTAGTTTCAGAAATAGTGTGGGTTATTTTGGTTCTGCTTCAAATATAGTGTGGGTTCTTTTGCTGTAGTTTTATACATAGTCAATCAGTTTAATAAATAGTGTAGTACCCGTGTCAGTTTCATAAATAGTCAGTTAGTTTAATAAATATAGTGTAGTGCCTATGTCAATTTCATAAATAATGTATTACATGTGGTAGTTTCATAAATAGTCGGTCTGCTTAATAAATAGTGTATAGTACATGTGTCAGTTTTATGAATAGTTAGTCAGTTTAATAAATAGTGTAGTACCCGTGTCAATTTCATAAATAGCCAGTCAATTTAATAAATAATGCAGTATCCGTGTTAGTTTCATAAATAGTGAGTTTAATAAATAGTGTAGTACATGTGTTAGTTTCATAAATAGTCAGTCAGATTCATATATAGTGTTAGTGTATACCTGTGTCAGTTTCATAAATAGTCAATCAATTTAATAAATAGTTTAGTACCCATGCCAGTTTCATAAATAGTGAGTTTAATAAGAAGTGTAGTACCCATGTTAGTTTTATAAATAGTTAGTTTAAGAAACAGTCATTGTTCAATTTAACAAATAGTGATAGTTTTAATAAATAAAAAATTGTGATGGAAATAAAAATCACCAAATCCCTAGCAATTGCAGAGATTTGTACACAAAAAAATGCAGATACAGGTTATTAATCACAAATGCTGAGAAATGAATATATACGCAAATCGTCTCTAAACACTTTACGGGTACATGTATCATTAGATTCACTCATTCATACAATCTATTACCACATTCAACTCTCATACTTACAATAATTAAACTTTAGATTCACAATTTTTTTAAAGTTGTATGGAAATAGAACAACGGAATTCCACCTACAAATCTCACAGTTCAACGTGATAGTAAAGATGAAATGGGAATGCACATTGTGGATGCAAATTTTGTAGGCAGTTAAATTGACGAAATTCCACTTACAAAATAAAAAACACCGTTAACTTATTAATGGACACTCATAAAAGAAGAAGGGTGTTTGTCAAAGGATTTCTGCAATCTAAGTAAGAATAGTAATAGTTTATAAAAGATACTCAAAAGTCATCGTCTCAACCTCCGTCGTTAATTGAAGTTAGCCGAAGAACATAGTCGTGAAAAAGGATAGGTGGGTAACTATTATAGTTTTCCGAGTGAAAACTCGTCAACTTTAAATTTGGAATTTGAAGCTCCAATTTTTTCAAAGCCTCCTTAACTGAAATCTTGTAGAAGATTTTCCTTTTTATTTCTCTACTTAATTTTCTTATTAAACCCCTTAAATACCGTTGCTTTAAAAAAATAATGAAAGAAAACAATCAAATATCAAAGAGTAAAATACAACTAGCAGAAAATAAAATTTACAAAGAAAAATATAAAATAGTCAAGTGACCCTTTACTACAGTGGTGGAAAGGTGTTGAGCCATTGCATGACGCCGTTGGTTCAAACTCATTTGGTAATTAATCTAACAATTAATATAACAAAATCTATCGTTTGACCATATATATATATATATATATAAAATAGTCGGTAAAGTTTTTTTATGACAATCTTCAAATGATTTTCAATGTAGGTTGTTCATATCTTTATCATTCGACGATTGGTGCTGGATAACCATTTGCTATGAGGCTTTGAAAAAATAGTAAAACTATTTCGTGTTTCATTTAGTATGTTGTCCATAACTTTTTACATAGTTAATTTGGTCTTTTGCACTATCTTTTAATTGATAAAAAGAGTTTTATTAATAGATAGTTTTTGAAAAATATTATCTACATTAATGGGGGTAGGCTTAGTAATATAGATTTTACTACCTGTAAAACAAAGGTTAAACCATAGAAAATTCTTGCAAGAAAACAAGTTTTTGTAGTATAGAATGACTCAAGCAAGGTCGATCTCCTTAAGGACTGGTATAAGTAATTTACGAGTTTTTGTGTATTTAACTTAGTTAACTCTGAGAACTAGACTAATTGGACAAAAGTAAATACTACTGTATGTAACTAAAAAAAAAAAAATCTAAAATGGGAACTTGCTTATAGAAATAGTGATCCAACTAAACAAAACAAGTAAACATAGAAACTCAAGATAAAATAAATGATTGAAGAAAAGTAGATTGACAAGGCACTAGAGTTCAACCTTTACCAGCAACACTCCTACATAGGTCTTCTAATTGCTTAAGTAATCGAAAACACACATGCATTAAAGGTTGGGTTTTTTCCTTGTGTATGTTTTACTTGTGACATTCAAGCTAAAACGCATACCACTACATGCAATTTATCTATGACATTTGGATCAAATATAAACATGAGTGATTCATTAATCTTGGTGAAAATCCTTTTGTTAAACCATGTAATCCCTGAGAGTATGATATTTACCTTAAGAGAAATTACAATCCTCAATCACAAGAAGCATAGCCAATTTGAACGTGACATTCGTTCAAAATTGCATCCGATGATTTTTCTAAGCATCCTAATGGTGATCAAGCATCAAGGCATATAAATAGTTTAATTCAGTGATTGAAAATATCAAAACAAGCATGTAACAACACTTAAGCAATTGAAAGAGAAATCTACGTAATCATGTTGTGGTTCATGGCTTCACTCTAAAAAAAAAATAGTTATACATAATTATTTGAATACATAAGAAATTATCCATGAAAAATCAAATAAAGAAACAACCCTTATTACAAGGAAGTTATCTCCTGAGCTCTCCAATCCCCTTGAAGCTGCGGCATCCATTCTGTTTTCTGCTATGTTGCTCTCTGCAATTCCCTGCTTTTCTGCTGCTCCATTCACTCTTTGCTCCCCCTGTCTCTCCGTTTCTCTTCTCCCCTCTCTGTTCCGTGTGTTGCCTTAAAAAAAGGCAATGATTTCTTTTCAAAGTACCAAGGCCACCAGTGGAAACCCCATCATTGTTGTCCCCCTTCTTTACCTTATTTTATTAGCCAATGGAGTGGGCAACCGTGCTCTCCACTTTCTCCTTTGTTTTCTTTGCTATTTTCTGCAAATTAAGTGGAATCCCTTCCTGGCAAAGCCACATGGACCGCATCTTTTATTTTCATTTAGTTTCTAGCAACCCCACATAGCAGAAAAATAAGTCCTTTTGGCACCACAAAGTTGAGAAACTAATTTAAGATGAGACACGATGTATGCATTCAATGATTTCCATCTAGCAAGTTGGCCATTAATCAACAATGAGATGTCCTTAGAAGGGAATCACTGAAAATTTCCATCATTGCATACTTATTCACTATATTCGATCATGTTACTCCTACAAACACAATATGTCAAAAGTATCATAAATACTTAAAGCTTCCAACTAAATTAGACAAGAAAAGAAATATAAAAGGGTGAAATATATAGTTTAAATATTGGTTTATCACTTAGCGTCACAATGTGTTAGCAATACTGTAATTTATATTTGCTTTTGACGAGAATCAAGCCTAAAACTTCTTAGGTATAAATGAAAAAAAATATCAGTAAATCGTAATACTAAATGACTATTAATAAATAGTTTAGATAATACGACAATTTAAAAGAAAAAAACTGAAGGCACGTCCCTTCCCACGAACCGCACTTTTGGTTTCCCACTAAGTACAATCGGTTGGCCCCTCTCAAAACCGTCAACAGGATTGATACAAAAGCAATTTTGTCTCCCCAAAGTTTGAAATTTTGGGTTCCATGCAGCAAATCGCAGTCACTCACAAGCATTACATATACACTCATTCACTGACAAATTGAAGAAATCTGAAGACGACGAACCAGTCAGTGGTCGCTTAAACTTCATCAATTCTGGGTTCCTACAAAAATTAGGTTGGTTTCTTCATTCCCAATATTGTTTAAACAAATTTGACTAATGGTTGTGTTTCTTTGTGGTATATACTTTAAGAGTGTGATATATATGCTTTAGTTTCCCTACACCACCAAATGACAAATATCGTTTCGGTCACAAGAAGTTCGCACGTAAATGAAATCTCCCTCTTCTTCGTTTAAATTATTTAGTATAGTCTATCACTTGTACTAGGCAAAAAAAGTGAAGGGTGCCCAACAACTCATACACTGATTCCACAATAGGGTATATTTCAATGTGGGATTTTGGGTCCAAAATAGTCATAAAATAGGTAAGCTTTTCGTAGTGCAGTTGGGAATGTATGACAAAAAGGTAGGTTGCTTGGTGTTTATATAAATTTCCAGCCTTAGGAATAAGTAAGAAAGTTGTATGAACTACGATGGTATTGCTAAGAAGTTTTTGCTTCTAATCAAAAGCCAATATGCATCAAGCGGGGTAATTAGTTTGATTTGGTTCTTTTTTATGCGTTAGTTGATTAAAAACTTAAAATTTCTCTTGATTATTAAGGGCCCATTTGAAAATTCTTCTTTAAAAAGCACTTCCTCATAAGTATTTTTAATTTTGGTTTCGTTTTTTAGTTTCAGTTCAAAATTTTAGCTTCCGATAGGTATTCGGCTTCTTTTTTTTCTGTTTTTGGTTTTCTGAGCCCATCCCTAGGTGTTTGTGTTAAAATTTTAAGGTATTTGATTGAAATTGTTTTAGGTTAGAATGTTTTTATTTAAAATGGCTCTTTTGGTAATAAAGGATTATTAATTAATAAAATGAATCTTGTTGTGCTTTATTTGGGCATTTAAAAATTAGATTGGGCCTACACCTTATTTCAATTGAATTAAAAAGCCCATGTTTCATCTTAGAATAAGAAAACCCTAGTCGGTGTATTAGGGCATGTTTATCACGTTGATAATTCTAAAATGTTTTATCATCTTTATCTCACCATAAATCATCTTAATCTTTAGAAATTTTAAAGTTTTGAATTTTGAGTAAAAGTTTGAGTGTGCGTTAAAGTCTTCTAGTCGTGTGTATATAAATACACTTGTGCGGAAAGCAAAACTGGAGAGGGCTGCCGCAATGCCCTACTCGTTTAGGTGTGCGATATGAATATCATATTTGTTTGTGCCGCAAGTCACACCAACACATAGACTATGTCTCGAGCTTTAAACTGTAATCAGTTAATTGAGGTGATAGTGTGGTGCAAAGTTCATGTCTAGGTAATTGATGGTTGCGTCTGGTGTTGTGCCACATGTACACAACAGAGAATAAAAGATCGAGTAGTAAAATGCGAGGAAACAAAATTGCCTTCTTGCTGTGTGTCTAGTAAGATTGGGTTTTGTAAGTCTCCTTTCTATTATTTCCTCTTGGTTAGTGTTTGTCATGGCTTGGAATTCGAGGATTTATTTTTTTGTTTTTCCAGGTGTGAGTTTTGTCTCGTTTAAATCCTACATCTAGTGTGCATATTTATCATTTATGTTTTTCATTTTAATTGCATATGTGTAGATGATGTTTTGGTATGTGATGTGTATGTAGGAACTTACTTGAGACTTGAAATTGGCATAAAACCTTTAAGTCTCCCCTTAATATGGTAAGATTCTAGAACTTCTGAAACATTACCAAAAACGTCTTCTAAAAGTACTTTCAAATATTTCCTAAATCCCATGAGAAAAGCAAAGAAATTACTTTGAAATTAA
Source organism: Malus sylvestris (assembly GCF_916048215.2). NCBI lineage: Eukaryota > Viridiplantae > Streptophyta > Magnoliopsida > Rosales > Rosaceae > Malus > Malus sylvestris. Next base: position 5,343,559 of record NC_062266.1, read on the forward strand.
GAAAACCAATATAGAAAAGAAGACTAAATATTGCACGCATTCAATATTCTGAAATCTATGAAATCTGTTATATTTGAATTCTTCATTTGTTGGTCCATGAGTTATGCAATTCTGTTTCTTCTTTTTATGTAGGATTTGTGGTAGATTACTTGGAGCACAAGTCGAGCGACCTTCTTATTTGATTAGATAAATATCCTCATTAAATTAAATCAAACTGGAAAGAAATTCATTAAATATCCACAATAAAATTGGCTTTAGCCAATTCAGTCCCAAAAAAAAGAAGAGAAAAAGTTGAAATTTTAGTACAAACAGTTGACCAAAATTCAGAACTAAAGGGTAACCTAGGTTGAAAAGGAAAGTCGTGAGTCATAAATTAATGGTGTGCTGCAAAGTTTTCTGCTAAGATTTTGGGCAATGATATTCGAGTTTCAAGCATGTATATATATATATAAGCGGCCATACATATCTTGCGAGAATACATATATTTATATATGTACACAGGCTTTGTTTTTGCAGTGAGAAGAAAAACCTAACAACATTGAAGAGAATTAATACACAGTTATTGGTGAACTGCTGGCCTTCTACTGTGTATATAGATATACCACCTGGTATTTCTTCGATCATATATATCCTTTTTATTGTACTTTACATATTTCTCTTTGTGAATATACTAGTTATTGGGAGTAGTTGTTTTGTAAAAATTCTATAGGGCTAAATTTTGACAATTTCAATCTAATCGGTCACACAGTGGAGTAATGGGCTTTTAAATCCAGGTCAAAAAACATAGGTTGTTTTTTAGAGTGAGTCAATTTATTTAATTACATGTTTTAAAACCAATTTTGTCCTTTTAGATAAAAATATTATAAAAATAAAAAACATGTAATACGATAGACGATGAACAAAAACATATTGTGTAAGTAAATAAACAATTAGACATGTGGTACAACGGATAAATTGTAATTAATCTGTAATACAGGTAAAAAATATATAAAAAAACATAGAATTAAATTAATAAAAAATATATAATATATGTAGATAAGCAATTAATTTGAGATAAATTATCAACAAACGTTTAATATAGATAGATAAAATATAATTAATCTGTATTATAGGTAAATATACAAAAATAAACCCTAATCCTACAACTAAGAAGACTGAAAAGTTGTCAATTAAGGAACAAAAGAGGTGCAACCTCATCTAGCTTACCTTTCATGAAAGGAAGGAAAAGTTCGTTGAGATGTTGACTGCCTTCAACGACGCTGCTACCGGGAAGATGATGATGATTAGTGAAAGTAAAGAAGTCCTAAGAACATCTCCAAAGAAAATATCAAAACTACAATGTAGACATACAACAGTAAAAAATTGCAGCAAGCTCTCTTCAACCGAGCCTTCAATTTCTTACGTGGTGCTGAGTCATTTGAAGGCAAAGTCTTTTGCTGTCAAATTTGATAGTAGATGTCAAATTTATTAAATGACATTATTATTAACATATCGGGTGGAGCCAAATGTTGTACAAAATGTCAAATTCCCACACAAGCCACCAAAAATCATTTTGATGCTTAAAATTTGACGTCTTCTTTGGAAATGCTCTAATGGATCACAAATTTCATTAAATAAATAAGCCAATATTTAAGGGAATACATTGGTTATCTTATTAGTTAATTTAGGGATAGATTTGGCATAAATGTATTAATAAGCTGACATAGAATCCTAATCACCAAATTTATTTTAACAAGTGGACTAGTCTTAATAGTCGTTCACAAAATTGGACTTATATTAAGTTTTCCCATGGTTGAAATCCCCATTGTCCCGTGGTCAACACTAGTTTTTTGCCAAAGAGTTTATGCGTGTGTGTGTGTATATATATTCTTATTTATATAAAAAGTGAACTTGAGTATGATTGCCATTAATTTAGTTTAAAGTTCGAACCATACTAAGGGGATATAGACTTGATTACAAATGAAACACATTGCTCAAGCCATCTGGACTATACGCGTATGTCTACATATATGATTGAAAGAAACTTGAGTTGTTTATCTCCTTATAATATTATTGTTGTTGACACAAGGCATTGTGCACTGGGTTCACGATCTACCTGGTGATAGACCAATCCCCTCCTCATGTAGCTCTGGCACCATATAAGACGATAGCGAACTTTTGGCTTTTGGGTCAAACAGTACGTCAAAGCAGAGCCAGTGACCTTAAGAAATGCATTCATTGGAGCTTGAACTCAAGTTGCCTAGCCTTCTCTTTTCCGCAAAAGAATGGTGAGAAAAAGGGTTTAGGTATTTTTCATCACAAAAGTTAACCCTTCCTCACTTGGTGCCTCAATTCTAACATCAATCAATGCCATCTCTGAACTTGACTATTGCACATCAATTTGGTCCTTCATTTTGGATTCGGTTAATTATTATGTTAGTGTGTTGATGTAGTGAACATATGGAACTCACAAGTACAAACAGAATTACCAAATTGATGTGCTATACTAAAGTTCAGAGATGACATTGATCAATGTTGGAATTGTGGGACCAAATAAATATTACTCAATGATCATTCTTGTATTTTGTTTTAATAACCATTGGTTGAGTGATAGTGTAGTTGTTTATATTAATATCTCATTGCTAATTTTTTTTTTTTTTAAATTGAACTTTACACCATCATTTATCGAAGTAATATTTCTGGATCAGTCATTAGTTGTCGTAGTAGTTGGCTAATATGTATATGGCCTGTTCTAACTACTTTGTATTAATTTCAAAATTGCATGCAGGTGTTCCTGCAATTCCCTATCATTTGGTGCAAGAATAAAAACTCAACTATGGCTATAGTGAAAATACTTGAGAAGAAAGCAGCCAACCGTTTTCCCCCCAAGAAGCCGAGAGCTGATGCCGATAGAGATGGAACAAGTCGTACCAACGTGGAGGAGGCCTTGCAGGCATATCGAGACACACTGACTCAGATCTTGAAAGAACGCGATGTTAAATGGGAGAAGAAAACTTGCTGGAACAGGCCTGACATTGAAGCAGCGATGCGTCTTCGAAGGCAAGGGAAAAGATTTTTTATGATGAAGAAACGAATCGGACGAATTCCAGGGATTAGAGTTGGTGACGAGTTTCAGAACAGGGCTGCACTAACTGTCGTTGGCCTTCATTGCCAGTTCCGCAAGGGTATTGATTATATCAAGAACAGCAATGGGAAAATCTATGCCACAAGCATCGTTAACTCTGCCCGATATGACAACGACAGTGTAGAATCTCCGGATACCTTGATATACTCAGGCGAAGGTGGAAATCCTGGCGTTACAGATTCAGAAAAACGACTCGAGGATCAAAAACTTGAACGTGGAAATCTTGCGCTAAGGAATAGTATGGAAGCAAAAAGTCATGTTAGGGTAGTTCGTTGCTTTAAATGCTTATCGGCCAGCAGCACTGCTTATTTTTACGATGGTCTCTACAATGTAACAGGTTGTTGGCAAAAAAGAGCGAAATTTGGCAAACTTGTTTATGTGTTTTTGCTGAGAAGAGAGCCGGGCCAACCAAAATTTGCCATCCCGCGTAGGAAAGTCTCGAGCAAGTCGATGAAGACGCCTGCTACTCCTATCCTTTGTAAAAACGACATCTCTCAAGGGAAAGAGAAGACGCCTATTCGCGCAGTCAATAAAGTAGACAGTGATGAGAGTCCTCCATCTTTCAATTACATATCCGATACCATTTATCCAGATTTCGTCAAGAGCACCGAGACCAGACAGACAGGGTGCGATTGCAAAGATGGATGCTCTGAATCTAAGCCGTGTCCTTGCATAATGAAGAACAAAGGGGTTTTGCCATATAACGACAAGGGACGTAGGACGAATAGGAGCTCCTCCATTGTCTATGAGTGTGGTGCAGGGTGTAAGTGCTCTTCTTCATGCAAAAATAGAGTCAGCCAACGGGGAGTATGTTCCACGTTTAAACTTGAAGTGTTCAAGACTAGATCAAAAGCATGGGATGTTAGGTCGCTCGCGTGGATTCCAAGAGATAGTTTTGTTTGTGAGTACGTCGGAGAAGTAGTAGTACTTGAGTATAACAACAATGGTTTTCAAGACGCTTCTGAGCAGCGGCAGGAGCAGAAGCAGCAGCCTTTCTGTTTTCCTCTTATGTTGTTATCATCATCGGGAGGGGAAAAGAGTAGCAGGTTGGCCGTTGATGCCGCGAAACGTGGAAATGTGGGGAGATTTGTGAATCACAGTCCGTCGCCTAATCTGTATGTCCAACGCGTCCTCTTTGATCATGGAGACCCGAGAATGCCACACATGATGTTGTTTGCTAAGAAGGACATACGACCTTGTCAAGAGCTAACCCTTGATTTTAACTGCAATGTTGTAGCGAACCAAGCTTGAAATGTAAGATGATGAAATGTCATCGTGGTCAGATCATTTATTTTTTTATTTTTTTTATTTATTTTTTTGTCAATAACGTTGAGATACTATTGAGACCCTTATTTTCAAAAGAATAGGTTAATTATTTGTATTGTTTATTTAATTATATTGTGTTGATGCACAAAACCGAAGATCTTGGAACAACGTAAATCCGACCGTGAATCTGCAAAAAAATGTAAAGAACACAAGATGTATCGTGGTTCACCCCAATGTTTAGGCTACGTCCACACTGATTATTGTATTTCTCTGAGAGGATTGTGAGGGAGAGTTTTGCTCTGAATATGAGAGGGGATCTCAAGCCTAAGAAATTGGCCACTCCTAATGAGGAGAGTGAGAAGTCCTTTTATAGAATAAGGGCTCCTCATTTATTACATATTTGCCCCTTCATTTATTACATAATTACATTTGAGTCCCCCGAGTATTTATACGAGATCTAAATACAGAGGTCCTAAGTATGGTACAAACATATTGTTTCACATTATATTATATCACTAAAAAAAACATTTCCAGACGAAAAGATTTCGTCGGGTAAAATTGGTTGGCAAAAATTGTTGCTTAAATGTTTGCTCGACAAATTTTAAGTTTTTGTGGGGGACAAAATTACCAATGACAGTCTCGTTGAGCCAAGTATGTTGACCAACTTGGCCGGATGCACTGGCGGAGGCATATGAGGACTAGAGTAGTCCTAGGCCTACCCTGACTTGAAAAAACAAGATTAGTATTACACCTATTTCTATTGCTTTGCAACTCTTCTCAACACTTATCTAATTATTTATCTATCTTTTCATCCAAATCCCATCCTAGAATTAAGAATAATATTTCAAATGGTCATTTATTACAAATCAATAAAACTTTTAAATTAAAACCCATCATTCACTTTTAACTAATAAAATTGTCTTTCACTCATGCACTAACAGAGCTAGTCCCCATACTCTTCTTGAATTTCATATATTTAGTCATTCCAAATCCCAAATTTATTGAATAAAGAACAAATAAGGTTTGTAAAACTCTATTATTCTCTATAAAATATTTGTTTCTATTCTATCCTTCCTTACTTGAGTTTTAGGGTTTGCAAAATTTTTAGTAATTTTCTCCATTGATTTTACTAATTCTTTCAGTAGTATAGATGACATCATGCAATGGTTTTAAATATGAAATTCGTCAAGAATAATTATGATTACTATAATGCATATGTTAATTTTGACTACTTAATTATTTGGATATTTTTATGATGTTTTTGCATTCGTAATTTTATAACCACTATTTGTTTTTTTTTCTTTTTCTATACTTGTGTGAGGCCCCTCCTCACAAGAAATATTGGCTCCGCCATTGCCCCCACCAAGCCGGCCTTGTTTTGCATGTGCTATCGTGTTGTTCCACGCCCACCAAGCAGGGCGTTAGACTTTTGGGTGAATAGCATGTGAACGCGTACAAGTATACTATTGAGTGAATATCAGTGTCAGTTATACTTTGCCCATAACGGTGAATAGTAACATTTGGCACGGTTCGTGCCTTGCCTTTCTCATGCCTTTTCCAAGCTTTGGCATGACATGTTTAATTGAGCCTTGCCTTTGTCATGTCGTGCTTGTTCTCGTCTAACCTTCATAAAAATGTACAACTGCATGTAAAGGCACATTGAAGGGAAGGCACGAACAAGTGTTTGATTCCATGTATGCCCAAAGCATAACATTCCTTACAAAAGCACAATATTTTTTTGAACCACAAACAAGCATGTGACACCATGATATGCCTGGGTTTAGCGGAAAAAAGCAAAAAAATAGATAAATAAATTGAAGTGTAACTCTCACTTTACTGATGATGTGGTTCATTGACTGGATGATGGTTGTGCACCCGCATGGTCCCAACCTTTCTCTATTCCAATTTATTTTTTTTATTTTTTGTTTTTTTTTTCCTTTGAGTTTTTTCTTCTTACTTTTTTTTTAAATTTAAGTAACCACTATTACATTTAAATTATCTTTAAATGTAGGTTTTACATCGTTAATTTTAAGTGTTTAAATATGAATTATAATAATTTTGCATAAAAAATATATTTTGAAGAACATGAATATGATAGTTTGTTGTTATGATAAGAGAAATAAAAGCAAAAAAAACAAAAAAATTGAAATGGTAGGATCGGTATGAAGCTAGCGACTTGTAGAGGATTTTCGCTACTTTGCTAGCGACGTTACCTGCGTACAGTCGCTAGCAAACTTCGATGTAACTTTTTTATTTATTTATTTATTTTTTGATACAAAGGGTAACTTTTTTATTTATTTTCTGCTTTATTCTTGTTTCATTGAATTTTTTTTTTCTGTCTACGTTACTTTGTTTAGATTCATACACCTCTAGATTTAAAATTTTACTTTATTTAGATTCATATACCTCTAGAGGGGTGTCATTCTGTGTACTGTGGCTTCCTTCGCTCCCCATGTTGGAAAGGGATGTCTTTTCAAAAGAGAGTGTACGAATGGTGGAAACCAGCTTAACAAAGCTGAAGAGAGTGGGAATAAGTGTCGTTCCCACAGACGGCGCCAAATGTTGATGCAAAAAATCAGTGAAGACTTTGATACGACAGAAAGTGTCAAGTTTGTGACCTTCGCTAGATTGCTCTGGTCACTAGTGTGAATAAGTATGTAAATGGATAGAGACAGGGAAGCAAACACAAGATGTACGTGGTTCACCCAGATTGGCTACGACCATGAAGTAGAGGAGTTCTCATTAATTGTGAAGGGTTTACACAAGTACATAGGTTCAAGCTCTCCTTTTGTGAGTACTAGTGAATGATTTAGTACAAATGACATTATGAAATATTGTGGGAGAATGATCTTCTTTTATAGAAAAGAGTTTTTAGCTTTGTTCTGACATTAACACGTGTCGTGTTGTGATTGGCTTCCGATGTTGACTCGTGTCGCGTTATGATTGGCTTCTGATGTCGACACGTGTCGCACTGTGATTGGCCTCTTGGTTGGAGGGAAACTCTTCTGGGTCCTTGACGGTATAACGTTGACCGGTTCTCGGTAGTTTCGGGATTGGTCAAGTATGGTACAAACAAACTTTAATGAAAAGCACCCGGTACTGTTCATTTTAACGAAAAATCACATTTATGCACTAAAAAGTCAATCCTGATACTATTCACTTTACCCTTTATTTTGTCCTTATCTTTAAAACTCAAAATTTTCAAACCATTTTCATTAGTTTTTCTATTAGTCATAAAACAGAAGTATCATAGAGGACTTCGGTTTATAGATTGTTGAATTATGGGGAGACGGACGCCTATCAAACTACAAGCACAAAAGTAGAGGCGAAATTCTATCTTTAGGATGTTGCATTTATGCAAATCTCAACCTTCAAATTTGTTAGTATTTCTTATTTTGTTTGTTGTTTACATTGATTTTATACACACTTATTGCTATAGGATATTTAGTTTGTGGTTTTTATGATTATTATTATTAGAATTCTTATTAGAATTTATATTGTTATTTTTATATTTTCTAATATTGCTCTAACAAATTCCACGATTGAAAGATTTACATACAAGATTGTGCAAACTAAGCATGATGATATGACTTAGGACTAGGATCATCTCTGGATTCTTCTCTGTGGATCTCCAAATCAATTCATCATAACCGTTCACCACAAATCCTGCAATCAGAAATAATTTTGAAATTTTTATTGGTATTAGTTTGCACGCGCAAGTTACAATCCCATTTCTCTCTCTTTCATCCCTCTGGTGGCCTTCCCCGTTCACCACACACCTGAAATACCTCTAATATCGCCTCCAACATGAACTTCGCCGGATCGACATGTGGGATTCCTTAATAGGAGAGAAAACTTAGGAAATTTTTTCCTAAAATATTAAAAAGGAATGGAAAGAGTGTTCGAGAGATGTTGAAAGAAATGGGTGGAAGAAACACAAGAGAGTTTTTCCCTTCTTTGTACGGCTATCATTTGACAATGTTGGCTATAAAAACCTCATTCCTCATCCTCTCAAATCATTCATTCAGAGAAGGTGAATCATTCAAAGAGAATCCAAACAAAGCCCCACTTAGAGATAAAAGTGAGAGAGTTTGAGAGAAAACAAAGCCTCACTTGTACGTGAGGGAGAAATTCTCTCGAGAGAAAACCAAGAGTGTATCCACATTTTTGTTTATATTCTTATTATTTTAAGAGAACTTTAAAGAAACACTCGCGACTGTTTACTTTAACGAAAAACTACATTTTTACTCTAAAAAGTCAATCCTGATACTATTCACTTACAACACATTTTAATTATTTTTGTTAAAAACTCAAAGTTTTCAAGTCATTTGCATTAATTTTCTTTAATTTTAATAGTGGAAGATATTGTACATTTTGTTAGCCCATTTTAATGGATTTGGATTTCATCCGGATTCTCCTTATGAAGATCCTGGGATCTTCACTTCTTATTCATTCATCGTACATCGTACGGCCAAAAATTATTTTTTATTTAAAATTAAGCACAAACAATACCTAATGAAAACTGGCCACACGAGATCAGATAGGATATGAGGATTCCTAGATCATCACAAAGATGATCCGGAGAAGATCCTCATCCCATTTTAATAACGCGAGTGGGAAAAGTTAAATCCTAGGACCACCAAGATTTTATCTTGGGAATCCGGATCCTTGCCGGATTCTCTTTGTGAGAATCCTGGAAATCATTGTAATCATATCTGTTCATCATAAATCGTGCAGTTAGAAATTATTTTAAATATTTTTATTTAAAATTAAATACAAATAATATCTGACAAAAATACAATATACGATGAACAGACACAATTTACGAATCCTCAAGATCCTTACCAAAAGGATTCGGAGAGGATGCTGTTGGTTATCTTGGCTCCTATTAATTGTCATCTTTCCCGACACAAAAACAACTCAATCCAAATTTGACATGAAAGCCAATAGAAACTTTAAAAATGCACCACTTAAAACAAAGCATATAAATTTCAAGAATCTACCATATGAGTGAACACAACGCCCTTCCTACCTAGTAAAACAATCAATCAGAACAGTAAGCAAGCATTCAATTCAACCAAGACAAAAGGTAATTTCATCGAAGTCTTGTAATAATATTTACTTTCACTAATCACCAAGACATCCCACACTAACCACTAGGACATCCCACCACAACAACAAAATCTCATCTTGAAAACCCATCTTCCATTACATACTTTCCCCACTAGAACTACAATCACAAGCTAGCTCTTGTACCCATCTTAGATTACAAACTTTCGCCCACTAGAATTATAATCACAAGTTAACTCTTGTTTTGGTGCTATGTTCTTCTTGGAGAATAACACCATGTGTGGCATTCTCAAGTCGTCGTGATCATAGAGGATAGCTTGGCAAAATAGATTAGGACAGCTACTATGATTGACAAATCTTCCAACGTTCCCATGTTCCGCGGAACGAATAGCAAAGTCGTCATTATCTTGAACTATTTCTCCTGCATACTCGCATATAAAACTTCCCTCTTGAATAAATGAGTGTGATCTAACACCCCATCCTTTTGATTTAGTCCTGAAGACTTCAAGTCTAAAACGAATGCCATGTTGACTCACTCTGTTTTTGCAAGAAGAAGGGCACTTACACAAAGGACCACATTCATACACAAGGGCATTCTTGTTCGTTCGATGTCCATTGTTATCATACGGCAAAACTCCTCCGTTCTTCATTACACAAGAACATGGTTCAGATGCGGAGCATCCATCAAGGCAATGACAACCCCTTAGTGTGACCGCCTTGAAGAAATTTGGATAAATGATATTGCATGTGTAATTGAAAAATGGAGTACTCTCATCATCTATTTCATTGACCATACGAATAGGCATCCTCTCTTTCCCTTCGGAGATATCATTTTTATAAACACCACCCTTTGAAACTATTAGCCTCTTCGACTTGTCCAAAACTTTTCCCAATGTGAGTCGTGGTTGCCCCGAATACCTTCTCAATGAGAACTTAAAGACCATTTTACCAAATTTTTCTCTATCTTGCCAAAATTCAACCACTTTGTAGAGACCATCATAAACATACGTCGTGGAAGATCTGCTATTAGTACCCACCTCTAAACGTTTATGAATTACCCTTACAGGAGTTCCTTCTTCAATGCTATTCTTTAGTGCAAGGTTTCCACGCTCAAGTTTTTGATCCTTTGGTTCTTCACCCTTGATCATCGAATTTCCACCTTCACCTGAATATATCAAGATATCAGAAGACTCTACATGGTTACCATAACGCCCTGAATCCACAATGCTTGTGGCCACACTTTTCCCATCCTTCGTCATGTAATCAATACCATTTTGATAAGGATGATGAAGGCCAACAATAACTAGTTGAGCCCTGTATTGAAACTCATCACCAACTTCAACTCCTGGAATGGGTCCTAATTGTTTCCTTGTGTTAACACACTTTCCTTTCTCTTTAAGACGCATTACGACTTCCATATGAATCTTACAACCAACATTTTTGTCGGACTTTTTAGCGTATTCTTGCGAAAGCTCAGTAAATAGCTCTTGATATGCACCCAAAGCCTCCTTCACCTTGCAACGCCAGGCTACATGTACGTCATCCACGCCATCAACACTCAACTCATGATTAATAACATCCTTCTTGAGCTTAGCATCCTTGGCCAATAAAGACGAGCACCTATCATTTGCATGTTTATTGCAATCACCACCTATTGCTGATTTGCACTCAGGAATAACATTAGCATCTGGGCAGTTGATTCTCAAAGAAGAAGACACCACCCTTCCACAACCTTGGGGAAAATCCCGCTCAACAGGAATACTTCTAAACATCTTCCGAGGTGAGAGGCAATTGTCCATTGGTATGTTCATAACACTAGAGGACTGAGAAAATAGCCCATACACCTTATCATTCTTCTCCGTATGGCCAACAATATTTGATGATTGGTCTATGATGCCACGATCTTCAGACTTGCTTGGTAGCACCCGAGCATCAAATAACCCACATCCTATCGGGAATTCTCGAACAGCATCAACTCTTGGCCTCTTTATGGTGTAAGGAAAGCGATCGACTTTCCTTTCCCCGGTTGTTTCCAGTGTAGACATAGTGAGTACCAACCTCTGTACCAAAAGATTTCCAAGAAAACCTATACACAACGTATAAAGTAGGAGCCGACCATATATTAACCAGATACAACAGCCATGGTAATTTATCTCATGTGCAAGAGATAGAGAATAATACTTAATCAACACAATATGCATAATGTTTACTTCATATTTTAAATTAGATAAAAATAATAAATATAGACAAAGAATGCTGATTAATCTAAACACAACAATACTAAATTGGTACTGGCACAAGCGTTATTTAGTTAAAAAAAATTACAGAAAATATGAAAAATATTTGATAATATCAAGAACCAAAAGAAAAAAAAGAAAAAAAAATCTCAAGAACCAAAATACCCCTGTAAAAAAAAGGACCCAAATTAACCATCGGTTGGATTTCTTAAAATTCAAACCGAATTAAAGAAAAAAATAACACTGATTTTGGTTGAAAAAAATCAAACAGATTTGTATAAAATGGGGAATAAAGTAAGTGTTTGAATGCGAGTAAACGGTTTATTATACAAATTAAAAAAAAATCTGAGATAAACTTTGAAGAATGCAATTAATCACAAACGTTTCTTTTATTAGCAATCATCACAAACGCCGGCAGAAAAATGAAAACTAAAGGACACATTTCTCACCGCAACATATAAATTGAGAGAAAAAAAGAAGAAATTAATGGAACAAATATAAGTTGGAAAGAGCACAAAGCAAGAAATTATGAAGAGAAAATACCTGGAAGGCAGTGGAAGAGCAGAAGAAGTAGGATTGCAGTGGCACCACCCACCCTCTCTCGCTCGCCGATTCCTATTCGGTTTAGTGTGCTCTGATAAGCCCAGAAATCTCAACACTTAGACAGAGAGAGATAGAAAGGCATCCTACTGTACCGTACCGTATCGAATCATCATTTATTAATTTTACTTGCCCTCCCACACCAGTCGCCGGGTTCGTGACCTAAGGCAGGTTTGAAAATAAACTGTTCTGAGAATAAGCGGTTGTTCTGTGAGAATAAACGGCTGTGAAATAAATCAATAGAGTGTTTAGTAAATTTTTTTGTAAAAGTGCTTTTGGAAAATAAAAGCAGTCTGATAGTGGGTCTTTTCATTAAAGGAGCACTGTAGCTCCATGTGCTTTGAAAAAAAAATTAGTTTTCCAAAGCTGCAAATAGCAGCTTCAGCTTTTTCCTTTGATTTCAGCTTATTCTCACAGCAGCTTCCAAAATAAGCTATTTTTTTCAGTTTACCAAACACCTAAAACCCTCATAGCTTTTTTTCATTGGTGCTTTTTTTTTAAGCACCTGACTCCCAAACCACCCCTTAGACTTCTCAGATTTTATATGATGCTTCGGCACTCTCGGCTATAAACATGTTTCCATTTTTTTTTTTTGCACAAACAATATTACATGCACTAATCAGGTCAAGAAATGAACTAAGTTTTATAATGGACTAGTAATAATATGGTCCAAATTCGTTTTTTGACGAAAATCGAATCTAAGACGTTTCACTCACAAGTGGAGATGAATACCGCTAAATCGTAGTACTAAGTGGCATGTTTTGAAATTTTTAACAGTTAGATACTTGTTTAAATTTTCAAAATTAAAACTTAACTGTTAAAATGATTTTCATACTACGTATCATTTAATATTACATGTGTTTTAACTGGTATATTTGATTTTCACAAATATTTAGATTTTCTATTTTAATATCAGCTATCATTTTTCGTATCATTCAATACTAAGAAGTTTTTTAAAAAAAAAAATCAATAAAACTTTTGGAGTATCTCATATTTAGGGCTGGTTACAAAAAAACTGAACCGATAATTTCCATGAAGGCAAAAAATAATCTAAACCGAACCCATTTTATCGGTTTACTGAAAATCGAGAAAACTTAAAAAAATTCATTATTTGATCGAGTCATGTTAACCAATTTTTGCATGTTCCTTGATCGTCACCGTAAATCCAGTGCCCCAAGACGATAGCCATTTCTCTAGATCCGGTGTCGAATCTCATCTGAGGCAGGTGGTGTCGCCAGCCTTTCAATCAAAAGCCGGATTCGATGTACAAATTCCTAAAATTAAAATTAAAATATCAAATCTCTAATCTTAAAAATATGCAATATCCTACCTTGAACGTCAAAGAGAGATTACACATGTGTGGTCGACGACGAGATGATAGAGAGGTTGGTGGTGGGTAATGACGCCGTAGAGGAAAAACAGAGAGGGTCGAAAGGATATAGAGAGAGAGAGGGGGAGAGGGTTGATGGTGTGGTGTGGCCAGAGAAGTTGCAAACTGAGTCGATAGAAGGTGTAGGAGTCAATAGAGAGGAAAGTGAAACTGAGTTAACACCTAAGAGAAAGAATTGATTTTAAACTGAGAATTAAGATTCAATTTCACTCAAATCATACATATAACATTAATCATTTAATAAAAACAATAAAAGATATTTTATGTTTGGTTCTATTTTACCAAACAAACACTTCATGGAAACTAAATACCATACTGACATTTTCGGTAAGTTTTGAGTTTAGTTATCGAACGATTTAGGATTATCAGGTTCAATTTTCCAAGCTCGAGTTTGGTATGGTTAGGTCCGGGTTATTTTTTGGGTGGTGTTATCTATACACCGATTTTAAGACCATGTATAGGGTTGATGCCTGCCTAGTGTCGGAATGTCGAAGAAGTTGGTGACCTGATGACAGGCGACCTAGCGACCGAAGAATATCAACTCGCACGAAAGGCGTAACGATTTGGGCAGTGTCTCAAAGAGAGGCTAGGTGAAACTACTTTGGCTCTCTAATATTTCTCTAAATTTTCAATCATCAAATCGAATGCATTGAAGAATATCAAAAGACAAAAATTAACAGAACGTATGTGAAAAGTAAAAAGAAAAATGTGAATAGCACTACCTATTTTTTTCAGCCATCCAAATCACCATAAAAAATTTGTTTTATTGATTGCTGCGTGACTCTTCTTCGAGGAAAAGTATGTCTTTTTCATTGAATTTGAACTCAAATGTCACCCTCTTCAATGCCACCAGCTAGAGAAAACAGTCCTCTTTTGTTATGGAAAAGACAACAGTCCTTGATTAGGAAAGAAAATCCTAGAATCTAGGGGACCACAAAATCACAATATTATTTATTAGACGTCAACCAAAGCCAAGAATAAAGTGGACCCGCAACATCCCATTAACCTATTTTGGATACAAGTCTTATATTGATGCACAACTTTTTTCCCAAAATTGGCACTACATATTCTTTACGTTTCTCACTTCCATTCTTAGTTTGAAAGCAATTTACATATAAAGAGAACACCACTACCGTGACGTTGCAATTTAATAATTCAATATTATGAAAAGGAAAATTACTTATTTGAATAGGTTTACAGTTGTTAATGTGTTCATTTTCAATAAATAATGGCATGTGTAAGTTTTTAACACATGACATTGCATTATTAGATCAATATGTCACGTGGTGCATAATGTATTTTATTTAAGTTCTCATGATAAGAGAAAACCTCATACCAAAATCGAAACGATAATTTCGGTAACAGAAAAAAAATAACTAAAATCGAACCCTTATTTTTTATTTACTGAAAGTCAAGAAAATCGAAAACAAATTTAGTATTCGGTTGGCTCAGGTAAACTGATATTTACAAGTTCCCTACCCAACAACACAATCCACTACTCCAAGACGTTAGCCATTTCTCTAAATTCGACATTGAATCTCGTCTGAGGAAGGTGATGCCCCAACCCTTCAATCGAAAAGCCCTAATTCAATTTGTAAATTCCTATCTTAATAATATGCAATATCGTACCTTGAACGCTGGAGAGAGCACACATGTGTGTATGTGTGGTCGATGGCGAAATGGTTGAAGAGTTGGTGGTGGGGAACGACGCCGGAGAGGAGGAAGATAGGGTTGAAGGTATATAGAAAGAGAGTTGAGGGTGGTGTGACATGGTATGGTGTTGCCAGAGAAGTTACAAACTGAGTTGAGAGACGGAGAGGAAGCGTCGAAGTTGAGAGGACAGAGAGTGAAACTGAGTAAAGACCAAAGAGAGAGAGTTGATTTTAAACCGACGGTTGAATATCAATTTCAACCAGGTCCAACAGTTAATATTAATTCATTTAATAATAATAATAAAATATATTTTCAGTTCGGTTCTGTCTTATCGAGCAACCCTTCATGGAAATCAATCAAATACTACAATGACATTTTCATTAATTCGATTTCAGTTACCGAACGATTTGGACTATCAGGTTCGATTTTTTAGGTCGAGTTCAATATGGTTAGGTTCGAGTTCATATTTTTTTTTTTTTTTGGGGCTCTTTTTTCAGCCATCCAAATCACCCCCTTCAATTCCACCACCAACTGTAGAAAATAGTCCTTGACTAGGAAAGAAAAAGAAAAACCTAACCTAGGGGACCACACAATCACAATACCATTATTATTAGACGTCAACCAAAGTCAAGAATAAAGTTGACCCATAGCTTTTTTCCAGTTGGATAACAGTAACTTGACACCAGTTATCCTTCTCTTAAAAAAAAAAAAAAACAACTCTATAGACTTTTTGTTACTCACAGTTTAACATTAATTTCCGTGCTAACATTATAAAATATTATGTCAAAAACTTGAGGAGACAAAGCCATTTAATACTACGGTCTAGTAATATTCATCTTCACTTGTAAGCGAGAGGTCTTAGATTCGATTCTCGCCAAATGAGAATTTAAACCACATTATTGCTAGCTCATTATGAGGCTTAGCCCAATCCACTACCATTTAGTGTAAATAATATCGTTTGTTAAAAAAATATATATACCTGAGAAGACAGAATCCGAGTCCCACTTTTAAGAATAGCACTTCTCTTCAAATGAATATTTGGACTTGGCCCCCATGAAATCTATTTGTACCATACTTAGGGCCCCCGTATTTATATCTCGTATTAATATTCGGGGGACTCAAATGTAATTATGTAATAAAGGAATGGACAAATATGTAATAAGTAAGGAGCCCTTATTCTATAAAAGGGACTCCTCACCCTCATAATGGGAGGAGGTCTCTCATCCCCTAAACAGAGGCCAATTCTTAGGCCTAACGCCCACCTTAAGAAGCTTCACTCTCCTATTCAGAGGCTCTCTCTCCCTCACAAAGAAATACAATAATCAATGTGGACGTAGCCCAAACATTGGGGTGAACCACGATACATCTTGTGCTATTTATTTTCTTGCAGATTCACAGTCGGATTTACCTTGTTCCAAGACCCCTCCGGTTTTGTGCATCAACATTTGGCGTCGTCTGTGGGAATCGACATGAAAAACTATGTCGGTTCTCTTTCGTTTTTTCACCTCCATCGTGAATCTGCAAAAACCCAAGAACCCCAAGCTTTCCTAAAAAACCCAGAAACAGAAAAAGACCAATTTCCCTTCTCTCTCTCTCTTTCTCTCTCTAAAATCTCAAAACACCAGAAGTGAGCTGCTGCTGCCGCCGCTGTATACATATAAATGTATCCCATAAACTCATCCTCCTCGCCTTAAAAGCCCATGGCCTCGAGACCAAGCACAACGGGCCTGACCCACTACGGCTCCGCCCCAGGATCCTTCCTAAACTCAGTCGTGAACTCCGTTATGGAAGCCGCCGCCAACCGCGAATTCTCATCCCTCCGACCGCAGCACTTATGAGGCCACTACTTTTCCGGAGAAGGTGGCGGCGACTCTCCCTCCCTCACTATCTCCGAGTCCAACTTTAAAGTCAACTTATCCAATTGCAGCCACATGGGCACCAGCATCACCAAGCCATTGCTCTGATCGCACGGTTTGAACGAGATTGGATCTTTCAACTCTTTTTCTAGTTCTTCGACGTCGTCGGCGGCTCTGGTTCACCAGCGAATCTCTCCAGCTGGCTTCTTCAACCATCTCATCGCCCCTAAGAATAATGGAGGATTCTCAGTTACAAGAGGAACTGGAAGCTATAGATCACAAAGGGGCAATAATGGTGGTCACAGAGTAACAAGATTAAAGTCGCAGTTGAGCTTCACTAGGTAAGATTCTCTTTCTCAAATCTCTGAAGTAAGTGAAAATGCTGGTGAAGGTGTTAGCACTGGCAACGGCCACCATAGTGCCATGCATTCTTATCCCGCCACTAGCTTTGGGATGGAATCCTGGGATAATACCAATTCGATTGTCTTTTCAGCTCCACCAAGTAAGCAAGCTAAAAATATGGATGGGGACATATTTAACTGCCTCAATGCTTTGGAATCTCAGTTTAGCCTTCCCCAGACATCTTTAGCAATGGCAACAATAGATAAGCTACTGCACATCCCTGAAGATTCTGTTCCTTGCAAAATCCGTGCTAAGCGTGGCTGTGCAACTCATCCCAGAAGCATTGCAGAGAGGGCAAGTGATCTGGGTCGTTTCGACGCATCCGATCTGCTCAACGGCTTGTGGGTCGTGGTGGTCGGAGACTCTCAGGCAAGGCCGGTGGCGCGTTAGCTACTAAGTCTGGTTCTGGATTCTGAGTCTCTGGAGACGGTTAACAAGGATCTGTTCAAGAGGCACAGTGGTTGTCAGATTGTGGTGGGTGAGATTGGGATGCGATTGGATTTCATCTGGGCAGAGAGATCAAGAAAAGCAAGTGTTGTCACTTTAGAGAAAAGGAATACAGAAAGCAAAAGCAAGGAGCGGAGAGACAGAAAGGAAACAAAAAATGAAAGCAAAAGCAAAAGCAAAAAAAGGAAATGGCATTATTCCCTTGTCTGTCATCTGCCAAAAGAAAGAAAAATAAAGAGAAAGCAAAAAGGAGGCACATGGGGACATTGCAAAAGCAAGGAATAAACACCCAACCAGAATGATGTAATTTATTTTTCTTATCTTTCAGAGACATCTGTATAACCCCATCAGAGGGTAATAAAAAAAAAAAACGGCAAAGCCCAAAATAAATGGGCTGGAATGTTGTGTGGAGGGCAAAGGCCCATAAGCCCAAAATAGCACCAACCAGGTGACCAAAAGTACGTCCAGTACTACAAAAAATTATTCGGCACCCTGCTGCTATTATCACCAACCAGATGACCAAAAGTACGCTCAGTACTACAAAAAATTATTCGGCACCCCGCCGCTATTATCACTAACCAAGTGACCAAAAGTACGCCTAGTACTACAAAAAATTATTCGGCACCCCTCCGCTATTATCGCCAACCAAGTGATCAAAAGTACGCCCAGTACTCTAAAAATTATTCGGCAGCCTGCCGCCATTATCACCAACCAGGTGATCAAAAGTACGTCAAGTACTCCAAATTATACATAAGCATTACTCATGTCAATCATACATAAATATTCATGAGCATTACTCATGTCAATCATACATAAATATTCATGAACATCACTCATGTCAATCATACATGAACATCATTCATGTCAACATTTATGAGCATCACTCATGTCAACATTCATGAGCATCACTCATATAAACATTCATGAGCATCACTCATGTCAATCAGCTTCAAAAGCTTCATTTACAGAGCTCTAGCTTCGAAAGCTTCATTTACAAAAGCTCTAGCTTCGAAAGCTTCATTTATAGAGTTCTAGCTTCAAAAGCTTCATTTACAGAGCTTTAGCTTCAAAAGATTCATTTACAGAGCTCTAGCTTCAAAGCTTCACTTGCAAAGCTTCACCTACAAAGCTTCAGTGCAGGGTATACAAATACCGCCTCCGAGCAATCGCCACTTCGACCCATACATGGATTCAATTTGAAGTCTCCAACCAACAGACTGTATTAACTGAAGACTTGGGGGACTACACGATGTACCATATATTGGGCCTCATAAAAAAAATACTTGGGGGACTTAGCCCATTATTTATGTATTGATGAGCGAACCCTTATTTTATAAAAGGGACTCATTCACTTTCATTAGAGAGCACCCATTATTCATGTACTGAGGAGCGAGCCCTTATTTTATAAAAGGGACTCCATCACTTTCATTAAAGAGCACTCATTATTCATGTACTGAGGAGCGAGCCCTTATTTTATAAAAGGGACTCCCTCACCTTCATTAGAGAGTATCGCCGCCAGCTAAGCAACCGCCTCGCCGCGAGCATCACTCATAACCCATTATTCATAGGGCTGGAAAAAAATCCCAAAAATCCCAAACCAAACCGAAAAAATCCCGATCCCAAACCAAAAATCCCGAACCAAACCGAAATTTTCGGTATGGGATTTGGTTTTACATCTCAAATTTTCGGTATTCCCGTACCGAACCGAAAATAAATATTATATATATATATATTTTAATTATAAGAGAATTATTTCAACCGTTCATTCTTTTGGATTTAATCTTTGCCGTCCATATGTTTTTAGGTCAGAATACCATTTCATAAACTTCACTTTCGTTCCATTGTTTCTATCGAATCGAACAGCCGAGCCCTAATCTCTCGTCTCTGATCTCTCCCTCATCTAGCCGACGAGCCTTTATCTCATCTCTCTCTGTGTGACTAATTCCGGCCAGCCACCGGCCCACCACTACACCTGATGAATTGCAGAGTTCACTACTTCATTTCTTCCTCGGCCTTTCCTTCCACAACCCACGGTCCGCCTCAAGCATCCTCTTCCTTCTTCTTCTTCCTCCACCTCAGGTAAAAAAGTTTGTAACTTTCGTGTTTCTTACTCGTAAATTTAAGACTGTTTGGATGTAGATGTCGTTCTGTTTGAATTAATGTTTGGGATTTAAGACTGTTTGGTTGAACTTTGAACTCATGGGTAATCGGGATTTTAGCTGGATGAAGATCAATGATGTTGTAGCGTTTGGAAATTAATGTTGTTGTGTTGTACGTGGATAGACAAACTGTTAAATCTCCTTGCCATTAACTAAAGAACTGCTTAGTTTTTTAATACGCCGCTCGGCAGTCGGCCGTAAAGTGCTTGTGATTGCGGTCCTCGCTATCACATTGCCAGTGTTTTTGGACCAAATAAAAGTCTAAAAAATTTGATATTTTAAAAGTCAAGTTCTTTAAGGGAAAAAAAATTATGGCCATGAGATTTTAACAGAGTTTTCAACACATCATTCTATTTAGTTGATAAAGTTTTTCACCACTGCACATATGGGCAGTGGGCAGATTGGTTATATATATACTATGAAACTATGTCAAATTTGTGCACAGAACTTGTCTGGGTACTTTTCGAATGGATCAATTATCATTTCTTGACTCTTGTGGGGTTTGTTTGATTCTTGGCATGCTTGCTCAGTTTCTGTGATCAAATTTTTCGGGCATGATTAACAGGTTACTTTGCAATGTTTAGTTTTGAGCTTCTTCGTTTTGCTTGATTTTGGTTTTTGTGTATAGTTTTGAGCTTCTTAGTTTTCTTTCACTATTTTGTAGTTGATCCATCACTCTCTGTATGGAAATGAAAACTAAGTGTTAGTATTAAGTAGAGATTAGTAGAAACAAGCCTTGCCATTTGATTGGCAGATTAGTAAAAACAAATTAGCAGATTGGGCCTAAAAGCATAATACGTCAAATTTTAGTCTAAAAGCCCAAAAGCCCAAAATCATTTCGGGATTCCCGATTTGTCCCGAAATCCCGAAAGTATTTCGGGATTCCCGAAAATTGGGATTCCCAAAAATTTGGTTTGGGATCGGTATTGAAATTGGGATTCCCGAAAATTTCGGTTTGGGAATCGAGACAAGGGTTTCGGTATGGGATCCCATACCGAACCACCCCTAATTATTCATGTACTAAGAAGCGAGCCTTTATTCTATAAAAGGGACTCCCTCACCCTCATTAGAGAGCATCGCCGCCAGCTGAGCAACCGCCTCGCCGCGAGCATACTCCTAACCCATCACTTATGTATTAAGGAGTGAGCCCTTATTCTATAAAAAAAACTCCCTCACCATCATTAGAGAGCATCGCCGCCTACTGAGCAACCGCCTCGCCGCGAGCATCAACTCTAGCCCATCATTTATGTATTGATGAGCGATCCCTTATTCTATAAAAGGGACTCTCTCACCTTCAACACCGCAAGTCGAGCCAACCAAGGCAACATAAGCCACAAACAGAGCAGCCTCACAACATGTGCTACTTCTAGTTGAACATCATTTCAGATTGGGCACCGCCTCATATTGAGTACCGGTTCTAGACGACATCTAGTTACTTCGGCCCACACATGGACTGAATTTCAAGTCTCAAACCAAAAGACTCTCTTGACTGAAGACTTGGGGGACTACTGTTTGTACCATACTTAGGGCCTCCGTATTTAGATCTCGTATAAATACTCGAGGGACTCAAATGTAATTATGTAATAAAGGAATGGGCAAATATGTAATAAGTGAGGAGCCCTTATTCTATAAAAGGGACTCATCACCCTCACAATGGGAGGAGGTCTCTCATCCCCTAAACATAGGCCAATTCTTAGGCCTAATGCCCACCCTTAGAAGCCTCACTCTCCTATTCAGAGAGACTCTCTCCCTCACAAAGAAATACAATAATCAGTGTGGACGTAACCCAAACATTGGGGTGAACCACGATACATCTTGTGTTATTTACTTTCTTGCAGATTCACGGTCGAATTTACGTTGTTCCAAGACCCCTCCAGTTTTGTGCATCAACAAAATCCATTTACATATTTTGAGTACGTCTTATTATACACAACTCATTGTTAGCACTACATATTCTTTACGTTTCAGACTTCTCATTGGTTTAAGTATTCCATTCTTGTTGGAAAGTAATTTCATGGAAAGAGAATCTTGCTGCCGTATCATTGCGATCAAATAGTTCAAATGTTATGTGAAGGAAAATGACTTATTTGGATGGGTTCACGTCTATTATTATGTCTTTTTTTAACAAACAATAACATGTATAAATTTTTGACACATGATATTGTATTATTAAAACAAAATATCATGTGTAAGTTGTTTTCCATGATAAAAAAAAATTTACAAGTGACATTGAATTGGTAGACCGAGATGCACAGTAAGGGTGAACATAGTTAGGATAAAAAAATTAGTAAGTTGTTCTCCATGTAAATCATTCTCGTTTCATTGGGTTGGAAATTAGTGGGCATAATAAATGTGTAGAAGGTGAGAGCTTGACGTGAAAGGTCCCCTCATAAAATTTTACTTCCTTAAAACTTGCACTCAACCTTTCCTTAGAATCGAAGACAAAAAAACAGTTAAATAGTTTCTCAACACGGAAATCCCTAATAATTCTTTTTTCTTCATCAACATGGAATGTGTCCTTCGTTGTTAGAGAAAATTTACTTAAAAGGATGAAGTAGGGGTGGGCAAACGAGTCGAGGACCCACAGGTCGGGGCGAGTATGGTTTGAAGCGGGTACAGAGCGGGGCTGATTTTTTTTAGAAAAGAAACAGGGTGGAGTTGGGCGGTCGATGGCATTTACTGGGCGGGCAAATAAGATGTTTCTGTAAACACGGAAATTCCTGCGATGAATGAGACAAGAACACGTGTACAAAATAATATTTTGTATTAATGATTTCGGGGTTACAATCTCGCTCAAATTTGATCATCCGATTCGATCTCCATAAGGTGTTGATTTGTGGATGTGCGATTGATCCAAAGGCCGTCGAGGCTTGATCTTGGATGAACAATTGGAAGTTTCTTCAAGGGCCGTTGGGGCTTGATCTTGAAGGTTGAGGGAAGTTTCTTCAAGGGCCTTTGGGCTTGATCTTGAAGGTTGATGGATGAACGAATCTTTAAGGCTTTTGGGCTTAATCTTGAAGAACTGTTGATGAATGGATCTTCAAGGGCCTTTGGGGCTTGATCTTGATGAACAGTTGATGAATGGATCTTCAAGGGCTTTTGGGCTTGATCTTGAAGAACAGTTGAATGTCTGGATTTGTTGATGTTGTTGATCCAAATGGCCGTTAGGGCTTGATCTTAGGATGGTGTGATGTGAATTGAACTTTGGGCTTGATCAAGGTTTTGGTGTGATGTGAATTGGTTATGAATTGCTCCCCCCAAATGAATGAAATGGCCTTGTATTTATAGAAATTTTCAAGGCCTAATTTTGAATATAATATTCAGATAAAATAAATCATTTTTGCCAGGTGTTGACATGTGTCCTTATTTGATGACTTTTCCAATTTATTTTGATTTTTCGTTTAGCCACACGCTACGTGTAAAATTTATATGACACATGAGCATTGAAATTGTAATTATTGGTCAACATTTATTTCACCGAAATTTCGATGTCTATAGTTTCATTCACCCACTCACGGTCACGAGTAACCTCCCACAACCGTTTTCTCAATTCCTTTTTTCCGCTTCCTCCAAACGTGAAAAAACAAAACTAAATCCAAACTCCCAGGACACATCTGAGGCGTAACTCCAATTTTTGGTTTCTGACGAAGTAAGGAAAAGAAAGAGATATGTTTCATGAAAGTTTCATATCGAACTCGCACAAAGGTGCATAGACATGATTGTTTTCCACTGTTGTTATAAAATGCTTTAAGTTTTTTATGTGGGATGTATGTTACATTCTAGACAGAGATGTTAATGCAATAAAAGTCAGGATTTACATCGCCGAGTCTTTCTCCCACACTCTTTCCTCAATTTGGGTTTATTTGTATGTGGTTTCCATTTTTATTTTCAAATTTGAGTTTTGTCTTAATGTTGCTCCTTTCTTGCTAATCTCTAAGCCAACAAGATTCAAAATTAGTACCAAGATGTTGGATGCTAAATGTGAAGGTGCTAAAAGGAAGAAGACTTCTACAGTTGTAATTACAACAAGGGGGGACTTTGTTTGTTGCTTACAATGTTTGTTGTGTGCGGTTTGTTGCAAAATCTTTAGGGACGCATATCGTTCGTGATAATAAAAATATCAAATGCTGATTTAAATTTATTAAAAACATCAAACAAACTCAAGACACACATCTGAATAAATTAAAAAACTTGAGGCAATGAATGAAGTGACATGCACCTTTAATTCAACATGTCGTAAGTCTCCTGATCCTTCAGCACATATGATATTAGATTATGATTAATGGGACAAATATCACCGTATAAATATGAAAATTTTTGGATATAACATACAAGAAGATATATTTTCAAGATGGAGAGAATGGTCAAGTGACCCGTGTGGGCGTTAATTGGCTTCGCTTACCTATACCGCTTTTATTGAGCATAACTAATGAATAATATTTTGGGTTTTTATCACAAATAGTTCCTTAACTTGACCATCACTATCAAGATGGTCCATGAAATTAAAAATCAATCAATGTAGTCCATGAAAAAAAGTGTTGCAGATCAATCTGGTCATTCCGTCACAATTCTGTTAAAAATTTCGTTAAGTGCTAATGTGACACATAAATGGGCCCCACAAGATTTATAGATTTTTATCACAAATGGTCCCTGAAATTGACTCACACCATCAATATGGTCCCTAAAAATTGAAAATCAATCAATATAGTCCTTGAAAATAGGTGTCGTATATCAATATGACCACTATTCTGTAAAAAAATTTGCTATGTATTGATGTGGGTAATAATTAATTAAAAAAGTTGTCTAAATACCTTTTTGCACCATGGAATTTTTTTTTCTTATAATAGGGCCTACTCCTAAGAGAGATCCCTTCCATAAATTCTCAGAGACAGAAGGCTTAACCAAGGCCTAAGAGGGGGTGTGGAAATATTTTTCAACCAACGATAGACACATCTCGGTTATAAGCTCATTATCTCAAGGCAGACCTTGCTGTTCTTTGCACCACCAGACCACCAGGGAAGCACCGAACAAGCTTTCCAAGATTAAGGTTGTGAGGATGTTGATCACCTAAATGTTAACGGTAATGTCTTAGAAGTCGTTGCCGATGGGCCAAGCCATCACCAAAGGTGATATCGATCCAAGTTCAATCAGTGAAGGGTGTCTAAGTGTGTAAAGATGTGTGTATTGATATTTTTTTTAGAGAATAGAGAGCGAATGAGGTAGAGAAATGTGGACTAGAATTGAAGGTGATTGCATGACTGAGTTTTTGGGTTGATAATTTTTTTATTAACTATTAAATTATTAATCCTATTTGAATTTTTTTTTAATTTAATTAGATTTGTGTGATCCATTTATGTGTCACATCAGCACATAATAGAATTTTTTTTATAGAATTGTGATGGAATTACTACATTGATTTGAGACACTTACTTATGGGACTACATTGATCAATTTTTAATTTTAGAGATCATTTTGATGTCGTGGGTCAATTTTAAAGACCATTTGTGAGAAAAAAATGACTTATGAGACCCATTTATGTGTCACATCAGCACTTAACAGAATTGTAACGGAAATACTACATTGATTTGCGACACCTATTTTCAATGACTGCATTGATTGATTTTTAATTTCAAAGACCATCTTGATTGTGAGAGTTAATTGTGATAAAAACCCTAATATTTTTTTTAACTACATCTCTATTCAGTAATAATCTCCCTAAAAATATAAAATTAGTTTAATTCCAACATTATGACTATATAAATATTTTAGGCCTCGTTTGGTAGCTCGGACTGCACTGACTATTTCAATCGGATATGATAATTTGTCATTGGATAGTACTGACTAATTAGTCGAGCGTTTGGTGCAGTATCAGACTAATAGTCGTATTATTTATATTGTGTTTGTACGGTACCAGATAAGAAAACTTATAACTATTATTTTTTAAAAGAAAAAAAAAGGAATCATTAATGAAAAAGAAAAAGAATAAAAAAAACAAAAAACAAAGTTGTCAAATGCAAAAATAACCCAGTTTGATGATTAATGGAAAAGAAAAAGAATAGAAAAAATAAAAAACAAAGTTGTCAAATGCAGAAAGAACCTAGTTAGTGGCACCGCCACAGTTGGCTTCGTCATATCCCGCAGCTGGCTTCCTCGTATCCATTGAGATCTTAATCCACGTCAGAAATACATTCTTTGGAAACCCATCAGCCATTACACCATTACCCACATGAAATCTCTCCCAATTTTGAATTTAATCCCCACACACCAACAAAATCAATTAGCAATTAAGCCACAAACCCAGATATTCGAATTGTGATGCCTATAAATAGAGGTCGCAACGCCCAGGAACGGAGGTCATGATGCCCAGAAACGGAGGTCACGATGCCCAGAAACGGAGGTCGTGGTAGTAATTATAACGCACCACAAAGTAGCACACAATAATCCTATTAATTTTCCTTATTAACACTAAGATTTGTCAATTGTAGCATATAAAAATAAGGGTCTTTCCCGCAGAAGATTGTTTTATCCAAATACTTAAAATGTCACAAAAACGGGGTGACTGTCTCTACTGACCAGCCACCGAACAATAATTATTATACTAACTTAAACTTATCCAAATGCAACGAAATTTTATACACATAAACTAGACACACCAAGCTATGTTCACACAAAGTTTTGAGATTTTTGGAGTTGATTTGATATTTAAATTAAATCGTACAAAAACAGTACAGAAACCAATTTTAAATAATACCAATAGATTTTAATTCACAAGTTAAGAAAACGAGTTAGGGGACATGCTATCCACCACCATATAATCATGTAAGTATGTTATGTTTCATTCAAATCCCTTTTATTTCCGGATGAAGATGCTCAAGTTGGCTCACTGTTAGAACTCAACCTATTACTCTTTCTTAGGTAGTATGTTAAGAGAATGGCGTTTTCAACTTAACTTAGTCCCTAACATGCAATCTAAAATGGTGTGTTCATAGATTTAACAAGTAGAAATCATTAAGAATAAAAAGAGTTTGAGTCATCACAAGACATCGTAAGTATTGGTGTTGTCTTACTTATCCTAGAAATCGTTTCACATGTTAACCACAATTAACAAGTGCTACTCTAGAACATATGTAGGTCCTCATTCAACAAGGGCAGACAGACATATATTCATAGCATTAAAATCCTAGATATGCTCACTATGTATGCATCCATAGAAACACATAAAGAATTTATCAATGACATAAGTAGTGAAACAATTTTCATCTTTTCATAAAAGTCATTCAAACAAAATATCACAACAAATTTACGATCATATTCGGAGCTTCAAAACAACCCCTAACTACTAAAATTTAGTTACATATAATTCTCAAATTAAACTAAAAGTTAAACATAGGTTTGAGAAGATAAAACCAAGAAAAATGAAGTGAAACTTCTTCTCCCTGCTCTCTGCCGTTGTCTCTGTCTCCTCTCTCCCCGCGTCTATTCTTTTTTTATTCTGTGCTTGCCCTGTGCTTTCAATTCCCTGCCCTCTGTCTTTCTTATGCCAGTCGGTCCTCTCTCTATTTTCTGTATTTTCTTCTTCTGTTTCTGCGCCCGCCTTCTTTTCTTTTCCAATCAGCCTTCCTCTCTCTGTTTACCGTCTATACTGCTCTCAGTCTTTATTTTATTATTTTTCCTTTTGCTGTCCTTTCCTTTGCGCTGTCTTGCACTCCTTTTATTCTCCTCTTTCTGCGCTGCACTCCACTGCCATCCCCACTCTTCTCTTCTTGCGCTGTCAGTCGTCTTCTTTTAATTTCTGCTCCTCCCGTTTCTCTTGGTCTCTCCCCCACCTCTTATTCTTTTATTTTTCTTTTCTGCTTGCCATTCATTCCGTGTCCCCTTCATGCATTTGCTGCTGTATGTTAATCATTCATCATGATTTTATGCTTTCTGCTTTCTTTGTTTGATTTTTTTATGTTGTATCTGAAGTGCCCCTTTGTTTTTCTCTTCTTTGTCCGTTGCCTTTAGCCAAAGGGCAATGACAATTCAAAGCACCAAGTCC
Source organism: Malus sylvestris (assembly GCF_916048215.2). Lineage (NCBI taxonomy): Eukaryota > Viridiplantae > Streptophyta > Magnoliopsida > Rosales > Rosaceae > Malus > Malus sylvestris. The sequence goes on from NC_062266.1 coordinate 5,371,801, forward strand.
ATCATTTTCTCATTTCATTATTTTCTTATTCCTTCCGCATTTTCTTATCTGCCATGCCGTGCTTTCCTTTCCGTCGCATTTATTTATGTTGCTCAGTGTCTTTTATTTTCTTTTCAGCCCATTTTGTTTGAAATTAATCCTAAAACAAAATTAACTGTACATTAACACAAGGTAAGGTAAAATGCCACAATTTTAACACAAAAACATCACAAAGACTTTAGAAATGGATGATATAAATGCATGAAATATATGAGTGATCAGGTCGCACGCCCAAGAATGGAGGTCACGATGCCAGAGGTCGCAATGCCCATGAACAGAGGTCATGGTGCCCACTTGGGTTCGATCTGCTACCTCCAGTTCTCTATTCGTATCTGCTTGGTGTGAATCATTCAATTTGCTACCTCTCTTCGTATATGCTTGGTGTTAATCGGAGGTTGTGACCCTCAAGAGCTGATGGTAGGATAGGTTTGAGAAAGGCGACCGTGATTTTTCTTTGGCAAGAGTCTGACTAATAATACCAAGGTTGTGGAGGGCATAATGAAGCGGGTGGGACATGTATTAAAATGGTGAGGCTAGATTAAATAATCCGGTGCTTATTTAATACCAAACTTACCAAACACCTGTTTCGTATTATTAGTACTATCCGATGACCTAATAAAACATGTCAAACGAGGCCTTACTGTACTTCTTTGGTCTTCATCAGGAAGAGGCCTTATTGGACAATGAATATCGTTTCATAATTAAAAAGAAAAATCTCGGCAAAGGACGATATTTTGAAGGCGAATCTTGCCGCTTAATAAGCCGGACTGGGCTGGGTTGGGGCCTGGGTCATAGTCCGGCCCTCCTCCAGATTTTAGTCACCCGACCCCCTCGTGTTCTTCCTCTTCCCACTTCCTCCGACATGCAGAAATCCTAAGCTCTAAATTCCCCATTTTTTTTTCTCATTCAATTGGTTTAGGAGGTTGCGTGCCCCCAAAGTTTAATGTTAAGCCCTAATTGATTGCGGATTGGGAGGCAAAGGCAAAGGGACAATCGATGGGGAACAAGATCGCTCGAACGACGCAAGTGTCGGCGTCCGAGTACTACCTCCACGACCTGCCGTCGTCCTACAACCTGGTCCTGAAGGAGGTTCTAGGGCGGAGCCGCTTCTTCAAGTCGATTGAGTGCAAGCACGACGAGGGTTTGGTCCTGGTCAAGGTCTATTTCAAGCGCGGCGACTCCATTGATCTCCGTGAATACGAGCGCCGTCTTTACCACATCAAGGACACCTTCCGTGCTCTCGATCACCCTCACGTTTGGCCCTTCCAGGTCCTTTTTCCCATTTCTTTTGTATTTGATTAGCATAAACAGGATTAGTCAACTTTCAATTAGTTTAATTTAGTATAATTTATGTATTACTATGGCATACGAGTTTAATTAATGCTAAAACTCCTGGGTTTTGCATGGAAGCTGATGTTTCCTAGTGGGTCTGAGTTGTTTTGATGTTTCTGAGTAGTATCATTTCAAACTTTGATGTTTCCAAGTTTATAAAGAAGCAAACTTTTGAGTATATGGTGCCCCCCGATGTCCTGTTCTTGCAGTTTTGGCAAGAGACAGATAAAGCAGCTTATCTTGTGAGGCAGTTCTTCTTCAACAATCTGCATGACCGATTAAGCACACGCCCTTTTCTCAGTCTAATCGAGAAGAAATGGTTGGCTTTTCAGGTCTCTCTTTCTCACCCTCTCTCTGTCTGTCTTCCCTGATTTTTAAGTTTGTAATGTTTGTAGTTCTGCTGAGCTTTTTGTTTTGTGGTGGTTGGTGCAGTTACTTCTTGCTCTGAAGCAGTGCCACGACAAAGGAATATGTCACGGTCAGTTCAGTTTAGTTCTGGAATTTCACCAGTGTTATCTTCTCAATGTCATGGTAATGTTATTGGTTTTCTATTTTTTGTCGTATTAGGTGATATTAAGTGCGAGAATGTATTGGTGACTTCTTGGAATTGGCTTTACCTTGCTGACTTCGCATCTTTCAAACCCACCTACATACCATATGACGATCCTTCTGATTTCTCTTTTTTCTTTGACACTGGAGGAAGAAGGCTTTGTTATCTTGCTCCTGAGGTTCGCTTTTCTATCTCTCTTCTGCGTTTGCTTTCTTTCCATTTCTCTACCAAGGAGGTGCCCACTTTTATACATTTTCTCTCTTTTTTTCTGATGTTGTAAGCGGTTATGTAATTATATGCATACATCACAAACATATATACTCATAAAAGGGATACGGCTTGCAGTCATAAGATCCAGCTTGATCGGAGTGGGTTTGTGAATTTGATAATGTGGCTGCTATCCTGGAACAATATTTGATACAAATTCCAATGCAGTACGAATCATCGTAAAATGTATTTCTTAGCACCGGGCTATAGTTTATGTCACTCACTTGGCCATTTATAACATCTTGTTATGCATCTAAATATACTAAATTTATTGAATAGCTTTTTTTCTGCGTCTTTTAGGAGTCAGCTTAGAAGTTTGACCACTAATTTTAAGAATGATCTTACTAACCAGTCATGATGTGTGCTTTCGTTAATAACGCGGTTACATTATTAAGTTTCTTCAAATGCCTTCATTTTCAGAGATTTTATGAGCATGGAGGTGAGATGCAGGTTGCACAAGATGCACCATTAAGGCCATCTATGGACATATTTGCTGTAGGGTGAGCTTTTGTGATGTTAGGATCTCTCTTTTCAGAGCATGACTGTTTCATTTTTATGTCACATTTGAAGTTGAAATCTCAGATATAGAGTGATAATGATATATGTCAAGTTAACCCTTGCATTGTCAAAGCCCGAATGCAAATGTGCTCATGCTTAATCATCACCACAATCATTATGATTTTCTCTTGGGATGCATCATCATATTCACGACGTTGTTTTAGGTGTGTAATTGCTGAGCTTTTCCTTGAGGGCCAGCCACTATTCGAACTCTCTCAACTTCTTGCTTATCGTAGAGGGCAGTATGATCCTAGCCAACTTCTTGAAAAGGTACTCTCTCAGTACTAAGTATACAATTCTGTTTGAGTTTTCATCACATCTCTTGCCGTAGTGTTTTATATTACTCCTTATCTAGTTGCTTCTCTAGTCTTGAACCTTATATTTTGGACAACCCTTGGATATTATATTTCATCTTACTTGTTCTAGTGTTGCCTAACTGATGTACATGGTTATTATATGCACTTCTGAATGCAGATACCTGATTCTGGGATTCGCAAGATGATACTTCATATGATTCAGTTGGAACCAGAGCTGCGACTTTCTGCTGATAGCTACCTACAGGAGTATACAACTGTTGTGTTTCCAAGTTACTTCTCTCCGTTTCTGCATAATTTTCATTGTTTCTGGAATCCCCTTCATTCAGATATGAGGGTAAGAAATGTTGGTGCATAATATAAGACTGGCATTTCATAATTTTTGGAACTCACGTTAAAGTAATATTTTACTCTGTAATTATTGTATGTAGGTTGCACTTTGCCAGAGTGTTTTTCATGAGATACTTAAACAAATGATGAGCAGTAGGTCAACTGAGGACAGTGGAAACGGACTGGGAGCTCCTTCAAGTGCCAATGCTATTAGTGGTAGAACTTCTCAGGAGGCGGTTGGAATGCAGAACAAGAGTTTGACAAAGGGCTCGTTTCCAAAGAGAGAAGAGATGGGTAAAGGCTTAAAATGTGATCAATTAGAACTTCTTGGTGATATCAATACTCTTCTTCGGGATGTTAAACAAAGTAATAATTACTCTGCTACCAAGGCAATGCTGAATGATATTCCTGATTCTGCGTTTTCCCCGAATCTTGGAAACTATGGCATGCAATCTCCTGGTGATTTACTTCAATCTATCTCCAATGCATTTAGGAGAAACGATCATCCTTTTCTGAAAAAGATTACATTGAATGATTTGAATTCATTGATGTCCAAGTATGACAGCCAGTCAGATACCTTTGGCATGCCGTTTCTGCCTTTACCTGAAGACAGTATCAGATGTGAGGGCATGGTTCTGATTACCTCGCTGCTCTGTTCCTGCATACGTAATGTAAAATTGCCTCATTTAAGGAGGAGGGCCATACTCTTGCTGAAATCGTCTGCCTTGTACATTGATGATGAAGATCGTTTGCAACGTGTAATTCCATATGTTGTTGCAATGCTTTCAGATTCAGCTGCAATTGTGCGTTGTGCTGCCTTGGAGACGTTGTGTGACATTCTCCCTCTAGTCCAGGATTTTCCTCCCAGTGATGCAAAAATTTTTCCGGAGTATATATTGCCAATGCTTTCCATGCTTCCCGATGACCCAGAGGAAAGCGTGAGAATATGTTATGCCAGTAATATAGCTAAGCTGGCATTAACTGCTTATGGTTTCTTGGTTCACTCAATACGCTTGAGTGAGGCTGGGGTACTTGATGAATTAACTTCTGCAAAAAAGCCGCTGGTATCATCTAGTGAGACATCTGGTCAACTGCAGAGGGTGAATAGCGATGCACAGCTTGCAGTGTTGAGGAAATCTATAGCTGAGGTCATTCAAGAACTTGTTATGGGTCCAAAGCAAACTCCAAATATCAGGAGAGCACTCCTTCAGGACATTAGCAACCTATGCTGCTTCTTTGGCCAGAGACAGAGTAATGATTTTTTGTTACCCATTCTCCCTGCTTTTCTGAATGATCGAGATGAGCAGCTGAGAGCAGTATTCTATGGGCAAATTGTATATGTGTGTTTCTTTGTGGGTCAAAGAAGTGTGGAAGAATATCTTTTACCTTATATTGAGCAGGCTGTAAGTGATGTAACAGAGGCTGTCATTGTCAATGCATTGGACTGTCTGGCCATTTTGTGCAAAAGTGGTTTCTTGACGAAGAGGATACTTCTAGAAATGATTGAGCGTGCATTTCCATTGTTATGCTATCCCAGTCAGTGGGTAAGAAGGTCAGCTGTCACTTTTATTGCAGCCAGTAGTGAAAGCTTAGGTGCTGTAGATTCCTATGTCTTTCTAGCCCCTGTTATTCGGCCCTTACTCCGCAGACAGCCAGCATCTCTTGCTTCTGAAAAGGCTCTCCTTTCGTCTTTAAAACCTCCAGTCTCAAGACAGGTTTTTTACCAAGTTCTAGAAAATGCAAGGAGTTCAGACATGTTGGAAAGACAGAGAAAGATATGGTACAACTCTTGGCCTCAGTCTAAACAATGGGAAAGTGTTGACTTGCTTCAGCAAGGGGTTGAGGAACTGAGTTCAACAAAAAGCTGGCCAGCCGAGCACCAGAGTCCTGAAAATCATAAACTTACCGGAAAGGCCTTGCAACAAGGAGAGTTAACTGAATGTGATGACGGTGAGGCTAAGTTGAGAAGTATGGGAAGCTTTACGCCCGCTTCTAGCACAGTTGACATTCATGATCCTTTGTCCTCTGAAAAAATGCAATTTTCAGGTTTTATGTGGCCACAGGGAAGTTATGTGAATAGCTTCATGTGTGATAAATCATCAGTTGGCATACCTTTATACTCCTTTAGCATGGACAAGCGAGCAGTGGGAGTTCCTTCTCCAGCATCTGATTCTCCTTCACAAGTGAATCCCGTAGGAATTGGTGCATCAGCCATGCCTTGGATGGAGCCAGTAAATAAATCATTTAGTTTGGCTAGTTCTGTTCCAGCACCTAAGCTTGTGTCAGGATCATTCAATTTTGGCAATGGTTCCAAACAGTTCTATAGAGTTGTACATGAGCCAGATGGTAGGGATAATGATCAAACCGCCTTTGCTAATAGCAAGCTTCAAAATATGGGATTATCTGGCACTACAAAAGGAAGTGCCATACCCTTGGAAGATGCATCCACTTCAAGTGATCTAACAGGAATGCCGCCTTCTGCACGAAATTCATCAATTCCAGACTCTGGTTGGAGGCCTCGTGGGGTGTTGGTTGCTCACCTGCAAGAACATCGGTCTGCTGTCAATGACATAGCCATTTCAACTGATCATAGCTTTTTTGTGAGCGCATCTGATGATTCCACTGTTAAGGTGTGGGATTCAAGAAAGTTGGAAAAGGACATATCATTTCGGTCAAGGTTGACTTATCATCTAGAGGGAAGCCGTGCACTTTGCAGTGCAATGCTCCGGGGGTCTGCTCGAGTCGTTGTAGGAGCATGTGATGGCATGATACATATGTTTTCTGTTGATTACATCTCCAGGGGACTTGGTAATGTGGTTGAAAAGTATTCAGGTGTTGCTGATATCAAGAAGAAGGATATAAAGGAAGGTGCCATATTGAGCTTGTTGAATTTCTCAGCGGATAACTGCACAAATCAGATGGTTATGTACAGCACCCAAAATTGTGGTATCCATCTTTGGGATACAAGGTTGAACACCAATTCTTGGACATTGAGAGCAACTCCTGAGGAGGGCTACGTGTCTTCGCTGGTAACAGGCTCCTGTGAAAATTGGTTTGTGTCAGGATCTTCGAGGGGTGTGCTTACTCTTTGGGATATGAGGTTCCTTATTCCTGTAAACTCATGGCAGTATTCTTCTGTTTGCCCTATAGAGAAAATGTGCCTTTTTCTTCCTCCACCTAATGCCTCTGTGTCTGCTGCTGCAAGGCCCCTTATTTATGTTGCTGCAGGTTGCAACGAAGTTTCACTTTGGAATGCTGAAAATGGAAGCTGCCACCAGGTACATAAAAATTATCTTTTATCGGTTTGCACACTTAACACAGAAATCATCGTATATAAGTTTTGTTAGATGTTAGATATTAGATATGGATTGTACTGGAAAAGTTAGATGATAAAATCGTATGCATAGATTACACTCCCCTGGTTGCCCTTTTTTTTCAAAGCGTAAAAACAAAGAAAACTGAAAGCAAAGATCAGATCTTATTTTATACAAGCAGGATGGGGTTTGAGCAGAAATCATGAATTGGAGAGTTAAGAGGCATTTCATCCATGCACCTCTTTTAGGTTAAAATTGAAGGATTGCTGGTTTTACTCTGTGGTTTACCAAAATTTCCAACTTCTTTTCTTCAGACTAGCTGAATGGTAGTATATTAGTTTCTTGTAGTCCAAATTTTTATTTTACTGATTCTTGATGACTCCTAGAATCAGCCCCCTGCTTCTCCCTCGCCCTCATGAACCCCATAACCAATAGGAATGCAAAACTTGAGGGTGCTTAAGATTGGATTATTCAAATTTTTACTTTGGAGATGGTAATTTGTTGATTAAGAAAAAGGTTAAATTTGTATATACAAAACTATCAAGTGCCTCTTGGCCCTTGGATGGTCTGTTCAGCCTTTGAGTTTTACCAAACCTTTTAAATGCTTATTATTTCTCTCTTTTTTATTTTTTATTTTCATTACCTACACATGGCCCCTTTTTTGTTAGGTTTACCTTCATTTGTTCAAATGTTGAGATATTATTATTATTTTCCTGCAGGTGCTGAGAGTGGCAAGTTACGAAAGTGATGCTGAAATGTCTGAAGTGCCTTGGGCCTTGGCTAAGTCATCAAGTAAAAGTTCCAAACCAGATATGAGACGGAATGGCAATCCCCACTACAGAGTTGATGAACTAAATGAACCCACTCCTCGTCTTCCTGGCATCCGTTCATTGCTACCCTTACCTGGGGGTGATTTGATAACTGGAGGAACCGATTTGAAGATACGTCGATGGGATCATTACAGGTTTGTACACAAGTTCAATAGTACTTTCTTGGTTTACTAAAGGGTCTTGTTATCTAATTGGCTTTATCCATATATTGCAGCCCCGATCGAAGTTACTCAATATGTGGGCCAAACTTGAAGGGAGTCGGTAATGATGATTTCTATGCAACAAGATCTAGCTTTGGTGTGCAAGTTGTGCAGGTATGATTAATCAGTTGTAGTCATATATCTATGAAATTAGGTGGCATAGTAAACTATCCTCGGTGGAAGGGTATGATGACGTCGATCTTTAGATTATTTAACTTATCCTCCTAAAACCACAGTTAAAATAAAATGACTTGGTAGTTTCGAAGAACCTTCATGGAACTGGCAATAGGATGTGCTTGCTGTTATTATATTTCTTTTATAAGCTGCTTAAACTTTATGTCACAGGTCGTTGTTCTATTGTGTTCCTGGTCTCGGTGTTTGCGTTGTAACAAATATGATACTAGATCAGTTGCTAAGTTGAAGAAAGTTACTATTATTATTTTAATTTGGTACGTAATTCTTGAATTGGTTTTTGGTTTAAATATAGGAGACAAAAAGACGACCTCTAACATCAAAGCTGACAGCCAAGGCAGTCCTTGCGGCTGCTGCCACTGATTCTGCTGGCTGCCACCGCGATTCAATCCTATCCTTGGCCTCGGTTAAGTTAAATCAGAGACACTTAATATCAAGTGGTAGAGATGGGGCAATTAAGGTTTGGAAGTGATTGACAACGTGATAGATATTATGTTGTACATACATAGCACAATGCTAGTGAAGTTGTACATTATTATTTAACGGTTGCCTAACCCCTCGTCATATATGTGTTCGTGTCACACCCTGCTTGATGTGTATAGTTTGTACAAATGTAGAAATATAGATGATCTCGGTCAAATTATTGATGGCTTGCCTCCCTTTGTTGATATTTACTGTGGAAATGCTTGATACAGGATTATGTAAATTTGGGCATACTTGCGATTCCAGGTTCAAATTTTCTTTCATATTTACTGTTGGATCGCATCTTGAAAGAATACGGTTTCGATGTTATTGGTTCTTGCCTTTTTCTGCATGCAAAGTTTGAATTTTGAGATTCATATGGTAAGAATGTCCTATTACCAGTCTTGTTCTCTTAGACTCCATGGTAGAAGGAAATTGTGGTCACTTACTGTTCGGTCTTAATTGACCGACACATGGACATTTTAACTTTGTTGTTGTACTTTTTCTCCACCTTGGATTAAGATTGAACCGTCGGTGATCATAATATTCTTGGACCATTGGGTCTAGGAGAACTGGCCTCGTCCTTCTATGGAGCACACTTTTTCATGGTTCGGGAGTTACTCCACGTATTGCATGATGTAAAACAGAGAGTGGATTTGTTTGTCTTTTGTTGAATCTTTTTCATGACTCAATAGATAATTTGATAAGCCAATAATTTTTCAAAACGGGAACACATGCAACCTCTTGAAATGTATACTTTTCAAATCTTCGTAGGAAGGAAAATTACCAAACCAGATTAACACTATGTTTGGATGAGGGAAATAAACTTGGAATTTGGATAAAAGTCAGAATTTATGAATTGACATGCACAAATTCCCTTGTTTGGATTGATAACATAGAAATTTAGAATTTCCGAGTGAAAAAAAAACTTGGAATTTGGGGCCTCCAATTCCTAAGTTTAAATTCCATGTAAATAGGTGTCATTTCTCAATTCCTATGATTGAGAGTTTAAAATTAACAAATTCCGTTTTCAATTCTATTGTTTTTTTAGGTTAATCAAACAACAAAATTCACAAATTCTAGAAAATAAAATCCTGTCATTTCAATTTCCGTCATTTTAAAATTCCATAGTAATTTTAAATTTCTTCATCCAAACATAAAGTAAAAGTATTTGATTCATGGTTTCCTAGTGAAGCCAATTCATGTTCCGCAATTGTATTTGCTTCTCGAAAAATACATTAAAAGTGTGCAAAGATTCGTAAGGAAATTCTTAGCATCCGGCATGATAGAAGCAATCCTTCAAGGGCATCTTAAATGGGGATGTAAAAGTTACGTTTACATTTTATTTACGTTTTTGGGAAGCTGTAAATATGAGTTCTACTTTAATGGAAATATGTAAATTTGTGATTTCATTCTAACCAGGTCCATCTCCTAATGTAAGAAAAGATGTAAATTGACATTTTTGTTTACATTCTCCAACCAAGTTGGATATTTTGTATTCCGTCCATTAGATTTCTAGCCAACAAAAAGTAAAATGCTAACTTTTAAGATAATTTTTAAACTCGGCTGAATAAATCAAACAAGAGTACGTGAGAGGCTTCAAATGACGTGTGAAAATTAGCTTCAATTTTAAACTCTATTCGTCAAGATATAATAAAAAAAGGATGCTCAAACCCAATCCGATCATTTATTGAGTTTGGTTTGGTTTGGTTTACCATATCCAAGACGTCCTCTTAACCCAACCCAATATGAGTTCTAATCAAAATTCATTGGTACCAAACCAAGCCTACTTAATTTACCGTAAATGTCAAACAATAGATTTTGTTAAATTAACTGTAGATGAAGTTCAATCCCACGTTATAGTACAAGAGAAATAATTTTTAATTTTTTCTTTTCGGTTACTTGAGGATGGTGGATGGTCGAGCAAAGAAAAGAAATATTTCTACTTTTTCTTTTTCCTGCTTTCTTCTCTCCTTCAATTATTTCTGGCTTCTTGCTGGTTCTTCTGGGACCAAACAAGTTTGGTTTTTATACTTCCATTCTTCCTTTCCCAAAAACCCTAATTTCAAGGGTCAAATTAAATACGAACTAACCGATCATTCATACCGATTACATAATTAACAAAAATGGTGTCGGCGGACAAGGACATGGTGGCTTACTGCTTCGATACTCTCCTCGCTCACTACAGCATCGAACAACCTGCTCCTCCAGCCTTCGACGACGGCCAGCAGTACTCTCTCTCTCTCTCTCTCTCCCTCTACACACACACACACACACACATATACATAATACAATCTCACTCAAACGCACGCAGGTACACAATTTCTTTTCAATTTTATTATATTTAATTTTTCTAGAATAATCTGTTGCCATGGTTTTACTTGTGCTGCAGATTCTTGATATTGCATTTAGTGGGGTGGCTTCATTTATTTATTTATTGCATAGATAGTTTTCTAGAATAATCTGTTGCCATGATAATTCTGTTTTATTTTTCTTCTACTATGAACTACAAATATATATATAAAAAAAATTAATTTATGTGTACTGATTGAACCAGTCTCAGTGGCTTTGCTTAGATCAAGATGATTTTCTCATGCCATTGCTGAATTTTCCCAAAGTACATTAGCTCAGCCATGTACAGTACAGCTTATCTGTATTGGCATTCAAAACAACATTCATTTTCGTCGGTCAGTAAATTATGAGTGGTGTTGGAAGGCTGCGTGGATTGGTCCCATGTTTTCCTAAGAGGGGATAGGATGGATGATTAGTTCGATACTTGATTGAAGCCCATTTGGATTAGGTAATTCGCTTCAATATGCAGGAGGAGGTAGAGCTGTGGAGGCCCTTTATTGGAGCCTGCTCGGTGTGCTGGCTTAGCTTATAGCATTGGCTTTTTGATTGTCTATGAGAATGAACTTGTTGAGTGAATTGTTCCTATTTTTGCAGTGTTGTTATTTTTATAGCAAAGTGCAGTCATTTGCAAAAGCAAGAGCACGGTTTCAGTTTGTGTTGTGTTTGTGACTATTAGTCTCCTAGACCCATGGTTCAAGGAAATTGCAGTCGCTTACTGTTCGATCTTAATCCAACGGTGGAGGAAAAAGTATAGCAACAAATGTTAAATGACCTATTTTTTCCCTTGTTCTTTTATGTATTTTCTTGGGCCAGACAAAGGATAGATAGATCTAATAATTTTCTTATACCAGTTATGACATTTAGGGACTGGAAGTTTTGAACTTGACACCTTCTCTTTAGAAGAGTGGTGTATGTACCAACTAGGCTATATATCTTGCAGTTTCTTTTACCAATACTTGGTGTGAGATTTATTTGCTTTTAGTTTAAATATTGCATTGACTCCAATTACGTGGCATGTGCTTTTCATATTACCCTTTGTCGTTGGGGTTATGAGTTATAAATAGCCAGTAATATTAGTTTCATGTTTTCTTCTGCTAATAGAATCTATATGTGTGTGTGTGTGTGTGTGTGTGTGTGGTTGGGAATGTGTGGGTGAAGTTGGGAACTTAACTTGTAGACTTGCATATCAATTGTAAGAGTATGGATTGCTTCATGTCTTATAAAGCAGGACATTGATTCTTTCGATGTTCTCATCTGACATTAACGATGCTTGGGTCTCAGTCCATTGTTCGTTACTTGGAAGAAAGTGGTGAATGGTGGTGAACCTCGTTTGCGTGGATGCATAGGAACACTAGAACCTCGGGGCTTGATTAATGGATTCAGGGATTACGCTCTAACCAGGTATTATGACAGCTTTTGTACTTTTCATCTTGACTGTATCATACGTGGTCCTACATGTACATAGAGTACTATCTCTGCATGTTTTCTTTCCTGTGTTATTTGAGATGTGTTTGGCAGCCTATACATATGTGATCTACGTACATGTGCATGTGTATTTTTTGGGCATGCTTGTTTGGGTTTTCCTTTTATGTTTTAGGGAAACTTTCATTTGTTTTTTTAAATCATGAACCATGTGTCAGAACTCTGAAATCATAATTTGTTCGTGGAAGAGCATATTGTTCAGTATTATGATGATCCTATGAGTGGTTGTGTGTGGGAAAGCACATGTATGTGTCTAGTGATTGAAGAACTGCAAAGGAGATGGGCTAGAAATTGAGTTGAAATTGGCGAAGCCCACACCAAAAGGGTGCTCAAGGTTGCTACCTCAGCCTTTAGAGGATTTAGTTACCAATTACCTCCCTTATAATTATGCTTCTAAATTCCCTTTAGTTAGCTATCATCTAAATTCCTTCTAATTTGTGTGTGTTATGATGATTATAGCCTTGCTCAAATAGTGCGTGGTTTTTTTTTTTTTTTTTTGCTGGAATTAAATTAAGATTAGGATTTATACGTTGCACTAAATAATACACTTGATTGTTAAAAGAGATTAGGTAATGTATGCAATCTTGTTGGGTGATGTCACAAGGTTGAATCTTGTACTGCATTTCTTGGTAGGATCCACATTCTTGATCTTCCTGGTATTGGTCACATCATGTTTTTTGATGTTTCACAAGCATTCTCCGCTGTATGAACCTTTGGAACCTTAATTTTCTTTAACTCTACCCAGTCCCTACTCCAGTGATAACGAATCAATATGCTTTGATCTTCAATGAAATACTTGATTCTTGACTTAGAAAATAGCACTTTGGCTGTCACATTTTATCACCATGGAACTATGCTACAGTGTTGCTTTCCTGGATCTGCCATATACCTTGGAACAACGCTTATTGCTTGAGCTAGGACAGGGCTTGTGCAAAAACCACCGAATACATGAGACATCCAACTGCATTTGCATAATGCACTTTATTTTCCTCTGCTGATGTGGGGTTTTCTATTCTTTATGATCTTTTGTTTTTTGGTGCAACATATAATGATTTCTTCCTGTTTGTAATTTTCTGCAGTGCTTTGAAGGACCGGAGGTTTTCCCCAATACAAGCAAAGGAAATACCTCAGTTGGAATGCACAGTTTCCATTCTGACTGATTATGAAACTGCTAGTCACTACCTTGATTGGGAGGTATGTTTCAAGTTCTTCCGCTGCTGGGATATTTGTAAGGATCTTTAATGTTTTGGCTTAATCAGCTATTTTGCATGCTACATAGTTGGTTTCGTTACTTAAATTATGTTTGTAATATACTCTTGTTTTTAGATTAATGAATAGAGATACCAATGTTTAAAAAAAACGCGCCATAAGACGTGCCTCGGCAGCTTCGGATGAAACCATGAAAATGCCTCTGCCCAGTTGGAGCAGGCTTAAACTTGCCTAGACGTGGTTGAGGCGTGTCTGAGGCGTTCGACTGGGCGTCTTTTTTTTTTCTTTTTTTTTTAAGTTGCTGAAATCTGAAAAATTTTTAGTTGAAATCTAAAAATTTTTTAGTTGCAGAGCCAGCTGTACTCTGAAGAAGATGAAGAAGACGGCGTCATTGCGAGTGGTTTATGTTTGCTGATTTTTCGTGTTTTTTATAGTTTCTTTTTTCTTTTTTCTTTTTAAACTGAACTACTTTTAATGAGATTTGTTACCCCACCATATTCCTTTCGGTTGGACTTTTTGTTTCTAATAATATTTTATTGATCTCAAAATATTGAAAATAAGACATTTCTATGAAAGCATCTTGTAATGTTATATATTCTTTCCTTAAAAAAGGTGATTGGTCAGCAGGAAAAAAAAAACATTCTTTTTTTTGGTAACATTATATTATTCTTTACTTAAATAAACGTTATGTTATCCTTGTTTTTCTCCTTTAAGACTCTGTATCCCACCAAAATATTATATATACATATCTATATAATTATATATATTGTATATATTAAAAAATGTAGGTTTTGTGAGGCCTCAAGGCTTTCGCGTAGGCAGGGCTATCCGTGAAACATCTTACCTATGCCTTCGCCTTTTAAAACATTGATAGATACTAAAGTTTTGTTTTCTCTCTTATCATGATTAATAAATATTGCAGATTGGGAAACATGGTATAATTATTGAATTTACTGATCCTGACTATAATACAAGGCGCAGTGCCACATACTTGCCTGAGGTTGCTGCTCATGAAGGTAATTCTCCCCACTCATTATTTACTTGAAATTTATGAGCAAAAATAAGTTAAAGTAGTATCTTTGAAAATTCTGGAGGTACAACTTCAACGCTGACCTTTGAAATGGAAATAGAATTACAAATGTGATCTTTTAATAAACTCATTTCTTTGCTCGGTTCTTCTATTTTATTAATAAAATTACAATTATATCTCATGATTATTTTTTTTTCCACATCCTTTTATTTATTTTAAATTAGACAAAAGAATACTGCTGCCCTGGCCCTAAGACAGTTGCCTGTGATGGGCCCCTCAAAGGGGCATAAGAGTCCATTTTGGTGCCCCTGATACAGACACCGACTACTTTCCATGGCATACCATGGCAAGCTAAAGGTGGGGAGGGGAAGAGTTGGGAAATGACGAAGAAGGTGAGTGGTATGGCTTTCAAAGTTACCGTTCAAATGGGTTCATATAGATGGTTCCTTCATCTAGAACTGTGTTGTAACTTCACTGCAGCCACACATTCGTGTCACTGCTTGAGTCTCGTTGAAGTTTAAGATAGACAAGGATTTAGGGCATAGGATTTGGGTTTGAGTTCTTTGAGCTTTAAAGTCTAGAAACTAAGTTGAAAAACTAAGCCTTAAACTGGTTCGATGAAAAACAACTGAGGTAAGCTGTTACTACGACTCAGTCACAGTTGTATGGATTTCATGCAGTCATTATTAGGTTTGTGAATAATATAGTTTTGTGACTGTTACTGTTCAAAGGTTTCAACAACATTGTAGCCCAAAATAACCTTAAACAATTCTTCTACGTCTGCTATGTCTAAAAAGAAAAACGACATAATTTTAACTCAACTAAAACGACATAGTTTTATAAACCAAGTCTTTTTTACCAAAACTAAAACGACCCTATCTTTTATGGACAAGGTTTTGACGCAGTAGATTGAGTTGTAAATTTAGTTGACACAGGGTTACCTATTCCCAGGTTTTAATGTATGCTTTATGATTTCTGTTGTTGCTCATCTATTGAACAGAAGTCAGGTGATATTATATTTGAAAATATGCTTTGCAAACAGTTCCTTACTTTAGTTTGGAATAAGGATCCAATTGCAGCTAGGTTTCTAATGAAAATTAAGGCACGCAATGCGATGTGTGGGCTGTAAATCACCATTAAGCTGGGATTTCTGCGCGAATTTGTGTTTGGTTAATGTTTTGGTTCTTAGTCTGGTCTGATTTGGTTTGGTTTCAGGTTGGACAAAAACAGAAGCAATTGACTCATTGATGCGGAAATCTGGATATAATGGCAGCATCACTGAGCCGCTTCGGAAGAGCATACGATTGACCCGCTACCAGAGCTCATTATGCACCATGGACCACAACGACTATGTTTCCTACATCAAGGAAACCAGAGGCAGAGCTCCGTCTCTTGTTGGCGCTATATCTGGCAGTCGCTAACCAAATATGAACATTCTGAAAGAAAGCATTTGGGGTTGGAGGGTTGTACTTGTTTGTTGTTCCATTGCAGACTCCAATAATTGTGACCTTCGTTATCATTCTTCAGATTCGTTCGATTTTTGAAGAAGGAAATCAAACACTTTTGAGCTCAGCTTCTCCTGAATGCTATGTTGTACTTGTAAAAACTTGTGACTCAATTTCCTTGAAACTAGTACGTATTGCATGTGTAATTTTATGTCCTTTAGACTCTACGCCTTGAGAAAAACTTACATGGCACATGTACACCGTCTCCAATGCCAATAAGATAAGGACGTGTGGACTAAAACATACACGTCTTCATTTCATTGGCATGGCGATCTACTGTTTACCCGTGCCATATAAGTCCTCGTTCATACTCCTAACCCCACACTTCATTTTAACAAATCTAGTTCTCTTTAATTTCAAGTTTCAACATTTATTTATTGAGATAGAAGAGTGTGACTAGCAAAACATAAAAAAAAAAAAAGCCAAATATAAAAGTTTAGGAGGTAATCGGTTTAAAATTAAAGTTTAAGAGAAAATTGGCTCATTATAAAAGTTCAAGAGATTAATAGACTAAAATTAAAGTTCGGGGAGGGGTAAAATCGATAAATGTCTATCTTGTTTGTAGGTTGAGTTCTTATTAAGAGGATCAATCTGAAACAGACAGATAATTTAAGGGGTGAAAATGGAATGACAGTTTATTCCTTTGCGGGAAAAGACGTCATGATCTAGTTGAGTAATCCAATGCAAGCCAGACCTGGAAATGTCAGTCACAATTACATCATTTATTTACCAAAAAACCAATAAAACCAATCTAAACAAGCAAGCAACGACCTGGACCACGTCGCCTTACTGACTTCGGATTTCCCCAACTTCCCGACGGAGTCATCTCTCTTCTCTCTCTCGGATTGATCTGACAAGTATGTTCCTCCTCCTTCCCTATCTCTCGGTGTTATTTGCAGATCAAGATGTAATTTCATTTTGTTTTTTAAGATTTTCAAATAAGATTTTGCAATCCCCGACCTTTAATTTGTCTAATTCTTATACCCTTTTCTTTTTCTCTGTTTGGTTGCCGAGAAAATTGAGAGGTTATGGTTGGTTAAGTGACGGTGGTGGGGTTTCAAGCACATCGAAAACCCGTCTAATTGAAGTTAGCATTATTATTGACTCAAATATGTGAATACTCGCACTCGAATTTTAGAAATTTACTTGGCGGTGGCGGGTTTCCTGAATATGATAAGCTAATTGTAATCCTGTATTTTGGATTTTGGGTTTGGGGATTTGATACTGTGTGTAATTTCTCTACGTTTACTGCTGCATTTAGGTACTGGTGATATTTCTTTCGCGGGGTGTTCGCGCGTTTGAATTGATAATCCAGATATGAGTCACAGAGGATTAATATATAGCTTTGTTGCAAAAGGAAGTGTTGTTTTAGCAGAACACACGACCTTCACCGGAAACTTTAGTACCATTGCTGTTCAATGCTTGCAGAAGCTACCTTCCAGCAGCAGCAAGTACACCTACTCGTGCGATGGCTACACTTTTAACTTCCTACTTGACAGTGGATTCGGTACGCATTCTTTTTTAAGTTCCGAGAATCGCAATTATGCTTGTTTTAGATACTAGTTGCAGAATGTATAATTTAAACTGCTAAATGGGTTTGCAGTGTTTCTTGTTGTTGCTGATGAATCGGCCGGAAGGAGTGTGCCTTTTGTGTTCCTTGAACGAGTGAAAGAGGATTTCAAGCAGCGGTATGCTGCAGATATTAAGAATGCAGGGCCGCATCCTCTTGATGATGATGATGAAGAGGATGACTTATTTGAAGATCGATTTAGCATCGCTTACAATCTTGACAGAGAATTTGGGTGTGTATTTGCCTTTTGGTGTTTAAATATTAATCTTCTATGCAATTTAGTATGGACAGTAAATATTGGGTTTTTCTTTGACAGGCCAAGGCTTAAGGAGCACATGCAATATTGCATGGAGCATCCAGAAGAAATAAGTAAGCTTTCCAAATTGAAGGCCCAAATCACGGAGGTGAAGGGTGTGATGATGGACAATATTGAGAAGGTAAAAGATTATATAACTATTGGCTATGGAACTTTTTTAGCATATGGTTATTTTATGCTTATGTATGCTGGCTTCTTCACTTGAGACTATGAGCTTTTTACATCCTGGATTTTCAAAAGAATGATATTGTGGCTTAATGTTATTATTTTTTTGGTTACGGTATTTGGGGGTGGTACTGGAGGGAGCTGAACTGCTATAGACACTACGTATCTCTACAAGTTGTGGCAACTTTGGCAACTCATATTTGAAAGCTTATATTATGTTGCTATGTGTTGTTTCTTCATTCCTGTGCACAAGGACAAATATATACATGTCATGTGCAAGAATTCTATTCCTCATAGGGGCAACTTCTCATGGAAAAGAGTGCTGATCTGTAGATCTTAACGCTGTCTGCATTCTCAATGGGTTTGCTTATTTGGTTTATTATTTATTGCTTTAACTCTTATTTCAGTCCGGCCCTTTTTGTAGGTCATGGCTCAAATCTTCTATTTATACTTTTGCAGTTTATCTCCCCATGTTCATCTGGGTCTTTTGCCAGATCAAAGTTGTGCTATAGGCCTAATGTCTTAGTAGAGATTAGAAGTGTGTCCCACATTATCTTTGACATTAGTCATATTTCGATTTTTATATTCTCCCTAAAGAGTTCTAACAAAAGTTCAAAACTATGTCGCCTTTGCATTTTCTCTAATGAAAGATAAACCGAGGCATCTTGAAACCTTTACTATGGTGACTCGTTGGTTTGGTAGTAATGAATATGGCCCCTTCTATACTGCAGTGTCATTAAATTGTTGCAGAATGATCTTATAAGTGATGACCATTGTTCTTCTAGAGGAATGGTGCATGGTTAGCATAAGTTACAGCCCCTTGTCGTAGAATTAGTTAGACCTGATAGGCGCCCTAGTACTTGACTTAATTTATTGGATCATTTTTCTGAGGGTAATTAATGTGTGACAATATTTCGCCATATAGACCAACTCCAGTGGTTGGGGTTAAAACCTAAATTTTAGCTCAGAAAATTTAGGTTTTAACCCAAAAATAGTTTTTATCTTCCAATGATTTTTATCTTCCAATGGTTTTGATCATAAGGAAGACTAGGAATTATTTGGAACATATTGTGCGTAAAACTAATTCTCCTCATTCCCGTTAAATGAGGATGTAAAAGAGAATGTAGACATTGGTGGGGTGGGGAAAAATAATCAGCTTGGGTAGAATTTCCTTATGTGATTTTCTGTTTTAAATATCACTACTTTTCAGTACATTAATGTTATAAACCAAATTTAATGGGAGGGTTTCTTTCCATTGGTGATTCTATAGAAAGAAAATAATTAGCTGTATTTTTACCACGTGTTCGTATATTTGCGAGTCATCCAACCCATGAGTGGTTCGTTGTGAGTTGATTGAATCAATCCCATCTCTTGGTGGCAGGTTTTGGATCGCGGTGAGAGAATTGAGCTTTTGGTTGATAAAACAGAAAATCTGCAGTTCCAGGTACATGCCATCACTTCACTTAACTGGTCTGGTCTTATAATTTAAAACCGGTTTGAGCTCACTAGGCATTTGTAGTTGACGTGCTACTTGGGATGTTTGTATTGAATACAGGCTGACAGCTTCCAGAGGCAAGGCAGGCAATTGCGACGTAAGATGTGGCTGCAGAGTCTCCAAATGAAGCTAATGATTGGAGGTGGAGTCCTTATCCTGATCATCATAATATGGCTTATCGCCTGCGGAGGTTTCAAATGCTAAGGTGCTAAGCAAACACGGAATCGGCAATTATTAGGCATCTGTTCTTCACTTGGTGTACAAAATGTTAATTGTTCCTGTATACGTAAACTTTTGCAGAATTTAATACTCGACACTCGACAATTCGTCTGCTATGTAATTAACCTCTATTACCCGCTGGTTTTGTTTAATCAGTTAATTTTGAGGACATAGTAGTTCTCTTCTTAACCTTTTCTTTTAACATTTCAACGAAAGCGTCGTCGGGGAAAGAAACCCGAAGCAGTGGAAATAAAACATGTTCAGTAAGAAGATCTTTAGCTTCACGTGCGTCAAGGCATGACGAGAGACCAGTAGTTGAGTAACCAAGCTAAAGTGACATTGGAGAACAAAGACAACCAGAAGCAACGGAATTGGGGATGTAGTGATCACATTGGTCGTGAATGTGTGTACAAAGCATTATTTGTCCTCTTATTGACTAAGTGGCATGCGGCTTGAATAAAAGAATCACGTTGAACGGGGGAATAGACCTACCTCTAGGCTGTTACTCAAATCCCACATCGAACAATACTATTACTGACACGGCAGTTTATAAGATGTTACAACACACAATTATATTGCCGAGCCTAGTAGCGTGGGCTTGAAACTAAGCAGTGTATTAAGGTGGTTGATGGAAGTGGAGCCCGACCCAGGTGGGTAAAAGTGTTTGAAATCTGTTCACAAACCATCATATGGGGTGTGAGGTTGCATTAAGCACGCCCTATGCTACTCGGGTTAGTAGGGCACCCCACCCTCTAAAGGTGGGTAGCAAACCAACAACGAGCTTTAGGCCGGGGCGTGAAGGGGTACAACAGCTGTCCGGCTGCCCAGATCCCGCAGATGATGATGCCTTTACCTAGCGTGCTGCCCGGCTCGACTCCCCATCCTACAACCACTTTTGCCTATCGTCCTAACTTTTTATTTTTGCCACATTGCCTTGTTCATCTTCCTTCCCTTGCTTCTGGGTTACCTTAGGTCATTGGGTCATCTCAGCCCTTGAGGTTGCCAACCCAAATATCTAGCAAATAACTCAAACAAAGAAGCACACAACTCAACTCTCCGGAGAATATTTGGAGTATGTATTGCCAAACATAACATATCAAATTTAATGGCTAAACAAAGCGAAAAACTACACGACAACATCTCTCGGCTTAGAAATTTGTATCAAATCGTGATCTCTAAGAACAAGGAGGAGTCTCAGAAACAGTAACTCCCTAATCTAGAGACAGACCCAATCCCTGTGTAATAGAGTCTTGCAAGCCAAAAATAAAGCTTCCATTGGGGTACAACAGCAATTCTCTACAAGAACAAGCTGAACAACAGCAAAATCATGTCCACAAGAACATGACGGAACCCCTTATCCCAAGCTATAGAGAGACCGTAAAAAGGCCCCAAGCAACTCGACAGCCATCAGCGCTAAACAGATATGCAAAATATTAGGAGAGAAAGGGGAGCCAAAAGTTGTAAATAATTCAAGATCAAACAATCCATCATTAGTATGAAATTTGAATTTTTTTACTGAGATGATCTCTGTTTAACCTTTACACAAATTCAAGACAATCGATCAACATTTGAAATTTATCGATATTCCCTTAATCCTTCTGGGATTTTTGTGTACTACGGAGGTTATAAAATACAAATTACAGGGCTATAATTCCTACACAAGAACACCAACGAGTAAGAGTTGTAATGTTATGCTTTGAAAACACGTATGCAAACTAACAAACTATGTACTGTTACCACCAAATTCACCCTTGTCGCGCCAATTAACGACTTTCCTCCATAATTCTGACCATCTTATGTTTCTTCAACAGCCAGAACCAGGAACCTTTTCACCTGCAGCTCCATCCCAACAATTACAGGATCTCCATCAACAAGACATAGGCTTCCCCCCCCTTCCCCCACAACAAATAGTTGTATCAGAACAACGGGGCAGACCACAAATTTCATCAACTCGTTTTAAATCTTTTTCTCTATATCATACCAGAAAAACCTAAGACAGTCCTCCCTCAAAAAGAGACAAACATAGCTTCTGAGTTCTGAGTTAGACTGGACGAGACGGTTAAATTATTTTATCTATTTCGTCTTTCTATATTATGTGATTAATTTCCATTCTGAACCTTGTTAGTTATCCAATCCAATCTAAGTACACATCAGAACTACCCTTGACTCACTTTCTTTGAGTAGGGTAAATAATGAAATTTACGACTCTTCAACCCCAATTGCAATAAGTGCACTTGCTGAATTGTCAATAAATCCCAGCATTGATAAAGATGGTTGTGGAATAAAAGGGACAAACATGGCTTGAAAACAGATCCAACAGAGAGAGATGAATTGATGTCTCAACTGTTGTACGGATAAGCTCAAATGTTAAAATTCCCCAAGAGGCAGGAAGAGGAATCCTCCAAATCTTAAAGATGAGATTACAAAACTTCCCATCAAAAGTTGGAATCAAACCAAGAAATGAGATAATTGGAATTGAATCCCATAATAAGACGAAATAGGTGAAGTCGTCCCACTGTCATGCCATAGCTAATTTAGATGACTCATACGACATCTCATATTAAATTGAAGAATAATCCACATGATTTAGAATGAAATAGAAAACGAATTTGACAAAATAATCCAATTGTCGTGCCTGATTTAACTCATAACTCAGAAGGCTTGCCTGATTAGTATAGAAAGACTTATAAACGAAATAATCGAACCGCCGCACACGGTCTAACTAAGAACTTAATAGACCCGTCTGGTTGATAAGAAGGACGAAATAATTCAACTGTCATGTCTAGTCTAACTCAGAACTCAGAAAGCTCATTTGGTGCCTCAAATTAGACTGAATTAGACAATTGTATTTCTTTCATATCATACATGCATACACAAGGAAAATAGCACTTGCAACAAACCCCTGCAAGCTTCGAAAGAGCATACGATTTGAAAGCTTATATTATGTTGCTAAGAAAAGTTAAAAACTATGTCGCCTTTGCTTTTTCTCTAATGAAAGATAAACCGAGGCATCTTGAAACCTATACTATGGTGACTCGTTGGTTTGGTAGTAATGAATATGGCCCCTTCTATACTGCAGTGTCATTAAATTGTTGCAGAATGATCTTATAAATGATGACCATTGTTCTTCTAGAGGAATGGTGCATGGTTAGCATAAGTTACAGCCCCTTGTCATAGAATTAGTTAGACCTGATAGGCGCCCTAGTACTTGACTTAATTTATTGGATCATTTTTCTGAGGGTAATAATGTGCGACAATATTTCGCCATATAGACCAACTCCAGTGGTTGGGATTAAAACCTAAATTTTAGCTCAGAAAATTTAGGTTTTAACCCAAAAATAGTTTTTATCTTCCAATGGTTTTGATCATAAGGAAGGCTAGGAATTATTTGGAACATATTGTGCGTAAAACTAATTCTCCTCTTTCCCGTTACATGAGGATGTAAAAGAGAATGTAGACATTGGTGGGGTGGGGAAAAATAATCAGCTTGGGTGGAATTTCCTTTTGTGATTTTCTGTTTTAAATATCACTACTTTTCAGTACATTAATGTTATAAACCAAATTTAATGGGAGGCTTTCTTTCCATTGGTGCTTCTGTAGAAAGAAAATAAGTAGCTGTATTTTTACCGCGTGTTCGCATATTTGCGAGTCATCCAACCCATGAGTGGTTCGTTGTGAGTTGATTGAATCAATCCCATCTCTTGGTGGCAGGTTTTGGATCGCGGTGAGAGAATTGAGCTTTTGGTTGATAAAACAGAAAATCTGCAGTTCCAGGTACATGCCATCACTTCACTTAACTGGTCTGGTCTTATAATTTAATACCGGTTTGAGTTCACTAGGCATTTGTAGTTGACGTGCTACTTGGGATGTTTGTATTGAATACAGGCTGACAGCTTCCAGAGGCAAGGCAGGCAATTGCGACGTAAGATGTGGCTGCAGAGTCTCCAAATGAAGCTAATGATTGGAGGTGGAGTCCTTATCCTGATCATCATAATATGGCTTATCGCCTGCGGAGGTTTCAAATGCTAAGGTGCTAAGCAAACACGGAATCGGCAATTATTAGGCATCTGTTCTTCACTTGGTGTACAAAATGTTAATTGTTCCTGTATACGTAAACTTTTGCAGAATTTAATACTCAACACTCGACAATTCGTCTGCTATGTAATTAACCTCTATTACCCGCTGGTTTTGTTTAATCAGTTAATTTTGAGGACATAGTAGTTCTCTTCTTAACCTTTTCTTTTAACATTTCAACGAAAGCGTCGTCGGGGAAAGAAACCCGAAGCAGTGGAAATAAAACATGTTCAGTAAGAAGATCTTTAGCTTCACGTGCGTCAAGGCATGACGAGAGACCAGTAGTTGAGTAACCAAGCTAAAGTGACATTGGAGAACAAAGACAACCAGAAGCAACGGAATTGGGGATGTAGTGATCACATTGGTCGTGAATGTGTGTACAAAGCATTATTTGTCCTCTTATTGACTAAGTGGCATGCGGCTTGAATAAAAGAATCACGTTGAACGGGGGAATAGACCTACCTCTAGGCTCTTACTCAAATCCCACATCGAACAATACTATTACTGACACGGCAGTTTATAAGATGTTACAACACACAATTATATTGCCGAGCCTAGTAGCGTGGGCTTGAAACTAAGCAGGGTATTAAGGTGGTTGATGGAAGTGGAGCCCGACCCAGGTGGGTAAAAGTGTTTGAAATCTGTTCACAAACCATCATATGGGGTGTGAGGTTGCATTAAGCACGCCCTATGCTACTCGGGTTAGTAGGGCACCCCACCCTCTAAAGGTGGGTAGCAAACCAACAACGAGCTTTAGGCCGGGGCGTGAAGGGGTACAACAGCTGTCCTGCTGCCCAGATCCCGCAGATGATGATGCCTTTACCTAGCGTGCTGCCCGGCTCGACTCCCCATCCTACAACCACTTTTGCCTATCGTCCTAACTTTTTATTTTTGCCACATTGCCTTGTTCATCTTCCTTCCCTTGCTTCTGGGTTACCTTAGGTCATTGGGTCATCTCAGCCCTTGAGGTTGCCAACCTAAATATCTAGCAAATAACTCAAACAAAGAAGCACACAACTCAACTCTCCGGAGAATATTTGGAGTATGTATTGCCAAACATAACATATCAAATTTAATGGCTAAACAAAGCGAAAAACTACACGACAACATCTCTCGGCTTAGAAATTTGTATCAAATCGTGATCTCTAAGAACAAGGAGGAGTCTCAGAAACAGTAACTCCCTAATCTAGAGACAGACCCAATCCCTGTGTAATAGAGTCTTGCAAGCCAAAAATAAAGCTTCCATTGGGGTACAACAGCAATTCTCTACAAGAACAAGCTGAACAACAGCAAAATCATGTCCACAAGAACATGACGGAACCCCTTATCCCAAGCTATAGAGAGACCGTAAAAAGGCCCCAAGCAACTCGACAGCCACCAGCGCTAAACAGATATGCAAAATATTAGGAGAGAAAGGGGAGCCAAAAGTTGTAAATAATTCAAGATCAAACAATCCATCATTAGTATGAAATTTGAATTTTTTTACTGAGATGATCTCTGTTTAACCTTTACACAAATTCAAGACAATCGATCAACATTTGAAATTTATCGATATTCCCTTAATCCTTCTGGGATTTTTGTGTACTACGGAGGTTATAAAATACAAATTACAGGGCTATAATTCCTACACAAGAACACCAACGAGTAAGAGTTGTAATGTTATGCTTTGAAAACACGTATGCAAACTAACAAACTATGTACTGTTACCACCAAATTCACCCTTGTCGCGCCAATTAACGACTTTCCTCCATAATTCTGACCATCTTATGTTTCTTCAACAGCCAGAACCAGGAACCTTTTCACCTGCAGCTCCATCCCAACAATTACAGGATCTCCATCAACAAGACATAGGCTTCCCCCCCCTCCCCCACAACAAATAGTTGTATCAGAACAACGGGGCAGACCACAAATTTCATCAACTCGTTTTAAATCTTTTTCTCTATATCATACCAGAAAAACCTAAGACAGTCCTCCCTCAAAAAGAGACAAACATAGCTTCTGAGTTCTGAGTTAGACTGGACGAGACGGTTAAATTATTTTATCTATTTCGTCTTTCTATATTATGTGATTAATTTCCATTCTGAACCTTGTTAGTTATCCAATCCAATCTAAGTACACATCAGAACTACCCTTGACTCACTTTCTTTGAGTAGGGTAAATAATGAAATTTACGACTCTTCAACCCCAATTGCAATAAGTGCACTTGCTGAATTGTCAATAAATCCCAGCATTGATAAAGATGGTTGTGGAATAAAAGGGACAAACATGGCTTGAAAACAGATCCAACAGAGAGAGATGAATTGATGTCTCAACTGTTGTACGGATAAGCTCAAATGTTAAAATTCCCCAAGAGGCAGGAAGAGGAATCCTCCAAATCTTAAAGATGAGATTACAAAACTTCCCATCAAAAGTTGGAATCAAACCAAGAAATGAGATAATTGGAATTGAATCCCATAATAAGACGAAATAGGTGAAGTCGTCCCACTGTCATGCCATAGCTAATTCAGATGACTCATACGACATCTCATATTAAATTGAAGAATAATCCACAAGATTTAGAATGAAATAGAAAACGAAATAGACAAAATAATCCAATTGTCATGCCTGATTTAACTCATAACTCAGAAGGCTTGCCTGATTAGTATAGAAAGACTTATAAACGAAATAATCGAACCGCCGCACACGGTCTAACTAAGAACTTAGCAGACCCGTCTGGTTGATAAGAAGGACGAAATAATTCAACTGTCATGTCTGGTCTAACTCAGAACTCAGAAAGCTCATTTGGTGCCTCAAATTAGACTGAATTAGACAATTGTATTTCTTTCATATCATACATGCATACGCAAGGAAAATAGCACTTGCAACAAACCCCTGCAAGCTTCGAAAGAGCATACGATTTGAAAGCTTATATTATGTTGCAAAGAAAAGTTAAAAACTATGTCGCCTTTGCTTTTTCTCTAATGAAAGATAAACCGAGGCATCTTGAAACCTATACTATGGTGACTCGTTGGTTTGGTAGTAATGAATATGGCCCCTTCTATACTGCAGTGTCATTAAATTGTTGCAGAATGATCTTATAAATGATGACCATTGTTCTTCTAGAGGAATGGTGCATGGTTAGCATAAGTTACAGCCCCTTGTCATAGAATTAGTTAGACCTGATAGGCGCCCTAGTACTTGACTTAATTTATTGGATCATTTTTCTGAGGGTAATAATGTGCGACAATATTTCGCCATATAGACCAACTCCAGTGGTTGGGATTAAAACCTAAATTTTAGCTCAGAAAATTTAGGTTTTAACCCAAAAATAGTTTTTATCTTCCAATGGTTTTGATCATAAGGAAGGCTAGGAATTATTTGGAACATATTGTGCGTAAAACTAATTCTCCTCTTTCCCGTTACATGAGGATGTAAAAGAGAATGTAGACATTGGTGGGGTGGGGAAAAATAATCAGCTTGGGTGGAATTTCCTTTTGTGATTTTCTGTTTTAAATATCACTACTTTTCAGTACATTAATGTTATAAACCAAATTTAATGGGAGGCTTTCTTTCCATTGGTGCTTCTGTAGAAAGAAAATAAGTAGCTGTATTTTTACCGCGTGTTCGCATATTTGCGAGTCATCCAACCCATGAGTGGTTCGTTGTGAGTTGATTGAATCAATCCCATCTCTTGGTGGCAGGTTTTGGATCGCGGTGAGAGAATTGAGCTTTTGGTTGATAAAACAGAAAATCTGCAGTTCCAGGTACATGCCATCACTTCACTTAACTGGTCTGGTCTTATAATTTAATACCGGTTTGAGTTCACTAGGCATTTGTAGTTGACGTGCTACTTGGGATGTTTGTATTGAATACAGGCTGACAGCTTCCAGAGGCAAGGCAGGCAATTGCGACGTAAGATGTGGCTGCAGAGTCTCCAAATGAAGCTAATGATTGGAGGTGGAGTCCTTATCCTGATCATCATAATATGGCTTATCGCCTGCGGAGGTTTCAAATGCTAAGGTGCTAAGCAAACACGAAATCGGCAATTATTAGGCATCTGTTCTTCACTTGGTGTACAAAATGTTAATTGTTCCTGTATACGTAAACTTTTGCAGAATTTAATACTCGACACTTGACAATTCATCTGCGATGTAATTAACCTCTATTACCCGCTGGTTTTATTTAATCAGTTAATTTTGAGGACATAGTAGTTCTCTTATTAACCTTTTCTTTTAACATTTCAACGAAAGCGTCGTCGGGGAAAGAAACCCGAAGCAGTGGAAATAAAACATGTTCAGTAAGAAGATCTTTAGCTTCACGTGCGTCAAGGCATGACGAGAGACCAGTAGTTGAGTAACCAAGCTAAAGTGACATTGGAGAACAAAGACAACCAGAAGCAACGGAATTGGGGATGCAGTGATCACATTGGTCGTGAATGTGTGTACAAAGCATTATTTGATCTCTTATTGACTAAGAGGCATGCCGCTTGAATAAAAGAAACACGTTGAACGGGGGAAATACACCTACCTCTTTGCTCTTGCTCAAATCCCACATCGAACAATACTATTACTGACACAGCAGTTTATAAGATGTTACAACACACAGTTATATTGCCGAGCCTAGTAGCGTGGGCTTGAAACTAAGCAGGGCATTAAGGTGGTTGATGAAAGTGGAGCTCGACCCGGGTGGGTAATAGTGTTTGAAATCTGTTCACAAACCATCGTATGGGGTGTGAGGTTGCATTAAGCACGCCCTATGCTACTCGGGTTAGTAGGGCACCCCACCCTCTAAAGGTGGGTAGCAAACCAACAACGAGCTTTAGGCCGGGGCGTGAAGGGGTACAACAGCTGTCCGGCTGCCCAGATCCCGCAGATGATGATGCCTTTACCTAGCGTGCTGCCCGGCTCGACTCCCCATCCTACAACCACTTTTGCCTATCGTCCTAACTTTTTATTTTTGCCACATTGCCTTGTTCATCTTCCTTCCCTTGCTTCTGGGTTACCTTAGGTCATTGGGTCATCTCAGCCCTTGAGGTTACCAACCTAAATATCTAGCAAATAACTCAAACAAAGAAGCACACAACTCAACTCTCCGGAGAATATTTGGAGTATGTATTGCCAAACATAACATATCAAATTTAATGGCTAAACAAAGCGAAAAACTACACGACAACATCTCTCGGCTTAGAAATTTGTATCAAATCGTGATCTCTAAGAACAAGGAGGAGTCTCAGAAACAGTAACTCCCTAATCTAGAGACAGACCCAATCCCTGTGTAATAGAGTTTTGCAAGGCAAAAATAAAGCTTCCATTGGGGTACAACAGCAATTCTCTATAAGAACAAGATGAACAACAGCAAAATCATGTCCACAAGAACATGACGGAACCCCTTATCCCAAGCTATAGAGAGACCGTAAAAAGGCCCCAAGCAACTCGACAGCCATCAGCGCTAAACAGATATGCAAAATATTAGGAGAGAAAGGGGAGCCAAAAGTTGTAAATAATTCAAGATCAAACAATCCATCATTAGTATGAAAATTGAACTTTTTTTACTGAGATGATCTCTGTTTAACCTTTACACAAATTCAAGACAATCGATCAACATTTGAAATTTATCAATATTCCCTTAATCCTTCTGGGATTTTTGTGTACTACGGAGGTTATAAAATACAAATTACAGGGCTATAATTCCTACACAAGAACACCAACGAGTAAGAGTTGTAATGTTATGCTTTGAAAACACGTATGCAAACTAACAAACTATGTACTGTTACCACCAAATTCACCCTTGTCGCGCCAATTAACGACTTTCCTCCATAATTCTGACCATCTTATGTTTCTTCAACAGCCAGAACCAGGAACCTTTTCACCTGCAGCTCCATCCCAACAATTACAGGATCTCCATCAACAAGACATAGGCTTCCCCCCCCTCCCCCACAACAAATAGTTGTATCAGAACAACGGGGCAGACCACAAATTTCATCAACTCGTTTTAAATCTTTTTCTCTAAATCATACCAGAAAAACCTAAGACAGTCCTCCCTCAAAAAGAGACAAACATAGCTTCTGAGTTCTGAGTTAGACTGGACGAGACGGTTAAATTATTTTATCTATTTCGTCTTTCTATATTATGTGATTAATTTCCATTCTGAACCTTGTTAGTTATCCAATCCAATCTAAGTACACATCAGAACTACCCTTGACTCACTTTCTTTGAGTAGGGTAAATAATGAAATTTACGACTCTTCAACCCCAATTGCAATAAGTGCACTTGCTGAATTGTCAATAAATCCCAGCATTGATAAAGATGCTTGTGGAATAAAAGGGACAAACATGGCTTGAAAACAGATCCAACAGAGAGAGATGAATTGATGTCTCAACTGTTGTACGGATAAGCTCAAATGTTAAAATTCCCCAAGAGGCAGGAAGAGGAATCCTCCAAATCTTAAAGATGAGATTACAAAACTTCCCATCAAAAGTTGGAATCAAACCAAGAAAGGAGATAATTGGAATTGAATCCCATAATAAGACGAAATAGGTGAAGTCGTCCCACTGTCATGCCATAGCTAATTCAGATGACTCATACGACATCTAATATTAAATTGAAGAATAATCCACATGATTTAGAATGAAATAGAAAACGAAATAGACAAAATAATCCAATTGTCGTGCCTGATTTAACTCATAACTCAGAAGGCTTGCCTGATTAGTATAGAAAGACTTATAAACGAAATAATCGAACCGCCGCACACGGTTTAACTAAGAACTTAGCAGACCCGTCTGGTTGATAAGAAGGACGAAATAATTCAACTGTCATGTCTGTTCTAACTCAGAACTCAGAAAGCTCATTTGGTGCCTCAAATTAGACTGAATTAGACAATTGTATTTCTTTCATATCATACATGCATACGCAAGGAAAATAGCACTTGCAACAAACCCCTGCAAGCTTCGAAAGAGCATACGATTTGAAAGCTTATATTATGTTGCTAAGAAAAGTTAAAAACTATGTCGCCTTTGCTTTTTCTCTAATGAAAGATAAACCGAGGCATCTTGAAACCTATACTATGGTGACTCGTTGGTTTGGTAGTAATGAATATGGCCCCTTCTATACTGCAGTGTCATTAAATTGTTGCAGAATGATCTTATAAATGATGACCATTGTTCTTCTAGAGGAATGGTGCATGGTTAGCATAAGTTACAGCCCCTTGTCATAGAATTAGTTAGACCTGATAGGCGCCCTAGTACTTGACTTAATTTATTGGATCATTTTTCTGAGGGTAATTAATGTGCGACAATATTTCGCCATAGACCAACTCCAGTGGTTGAGATTAAAACCTAAATTTTAGCTCAGAAAATTTAGGTTTTAACCCAAAAATAGTTTTTATCTTCCAATTATTTTTATCTTCCAATCGTTTTGATCATAAGGAAGGCTAGGAATTATTTGGAACATATTGTGCATAAAACTAATTCTCCTCTTTCCCGTTACATGAGGATGTAAAAGAGAATGTAGACATTGGTGGGGTGAGGAAAAATAATCAGCTTGGGTGGAATTTCCTTTTGTGATTTTCTGTTTTAAATATCACTACTTTTCAGTACATTAATGTTATAAACCAAATTTAATGGGAGGCTTTCTTTCCATTGGTGCTTCTGTAGAAAGAAAATAAGTAGCTGTATTTTTACCGCGTGTTCGCATATTTGATGTAGAACAAATGGCGGAATGGATCGAGGAGGAGATGGAACGTCTGAAGACAAAAGGGCGCAATCATAAAAGGGGTATTAATTTCCCATAAAAGTGGCTTGAGCCACTTTTCGCAGAAACGTGTTAAAATAATTCTCCCACAAAAGTGGCTTGAGCCATCTTTTGCAGAAAGTCATCAAGACAGCAGCCTACTAATAAATGGAGTCTTTTGGGGTTTCAAGGGCTTTATTATATGTCAGTTATTTTCATTTTAATTTCCTAAGTCTTTTGAGTTTTCCAAGAGGTTGTAAAAGGCTTATTTAAGCCATGGCTTTGTAATCATTTGGACATCTTTTTATCAATTAATCAAATTATCCTTTGGGATTTCTATCAACTGGTGGACTCCAGTAAACTTTGTTCTACAAGGGATTACGCTGGTAACCCTTTCATTGCTTCGTGCTGCGTCAATTGGTACCAGAGCGAGTTTCTCTCGTCTTGGCATCGTTGATTATCCTATCTATCCATGGGTGATCGTGATCGTGAACCTGCCCCTATCACTCGAGCAGACTTGGATGCTCTAGCTGAATAGATTACAAACTTGACTACTCAAATTGGAGAACTTCGTGAGATTTTGGTCCAAGCCATTGGTCCAAATAATCATAGAGCTGTTGGAGTCAATAATCTACGAGTTCCTAGGCTCCGTGTTCAAGACAGCGAATCGGAGTCCGAAGAAGAAGATGTGGAACCACATGCAGCTAACAATCCAAACCATCAAAACCGCAACAACTTTGATGACTTTCGGATTAAGGCCGACATTCCAACTTTTGCAGGAAACCTTAAAATCGAAGATTTCCTGGATTGGCTAGTTGAAGTAGAAAGATTCTTTGATGTCATGGAGGTTCCCGAGACAAAGATGGTGAAGATGGTGGCCTTCCGTCTCAAAGCAACTGCCGCTGTTTGGTGGGATCAATTACAAAATACTCGGCAGAGGCAAGGAAAGAATCGAATCCGCACTTGGAGAAAAATGAAGCAACTCTTGATGGATCGTTTCTTACCTGCGGATTATGAACAACTTTTGTATCGTATGTACATCAGCTGCGTCCAAGGCAACAGAAACGTGACTGATTATACGGATGATTTCATGAGACTTGCGAAGCGAAACAATTTGATGGAGACAGAAAATCAAAGGGTTGCAAGGTTCGTGAATGGATTGAAACCCTCAATTCAAGAAAAGATTGGGCTGCAAAATCTGTGGAGTTTGCAAGAGGCCATTAACATGGCCTTGAAGGCGGAGATAATAGAGAAAGAAAGGCGACAAACCTCTTTCCGGAGGAACGTGACGGAGCATTTTGAAAACCCTGTCGTCTCGTCCACCGACAAAGGAAAACCTGTGCCACAAAGTTCGGGAGAATTGAAACCTTCAAGTTGTTCTTCTCAAGCAGCAAATGAAGGGAGTAGCAGAACTTTTAACAAGGGGCAGAATAGAAACCAACCTCCAAGAGAGAATCCGTACGCCAAGCCTATGGGAGACATTTGTTATCGTTGCAACAAAATCGGGCATCGATCTAACGTTTGTCCTGAACGGAGACAAGCCAATTTGTTGGAGGCTGAAGGGGACCAAGAAGAAGTGGGTGATGATGACTATGAAGGCGTTGAATTCGCAACTGAAGAAGGAATGGATCGTCTCGCTTTGGTGTTGCAGCGAGTTCTTTTAACACCAAAAGAGGATGGGCAACGACATTGCATTTTTCGTTCTCTTTGCTCCATCAACAGCAAAGTTTGCGAAATGATTGTAGACAATGGAAGTTGTGAAAATTTTGTGGCCAAGAAAGTGGTGGAGCGTTTACAGCTACCAACGGAGCCTCATGTCACCCCATACTCACTTGGATGGGTGAAGAAAGGACCTTCCGTCTATGTCACAGAAACTTGTCGTGTCCCACTTTCCATTGGTAAGCATTACTGTGATGAAGTATTTTGCGATGTTATTGATATGGATGCTTGTCATATACTATTAGGGAGACCGTGGCAGTTTGATGTGGATTCGACATTGAAGGGTCGAGATAATGTGGTGTTATTTACTTAGAATAATCGGAAGATTGCGATGGCTCATGTTTCGCCCTCTGAAGTACCAAAAGCAAAGAATACTAGTTTCCTCACTCTAATTAGTGATAAGAAGGAGATTGAAGGGGCCATAAAAGAAGCATATTTTTTCTTTCCGATCGTGATGAAGGGACTATTGACAGAAAACAAAGAAGAGGAACAAATCTCTTCAGAAGTGCAGCAATTATTGGAGGAATTTCATGAACTCATTTCTGACGAGTTGCCTAACGAGCTTCCTCCCATGAGGAACATCCAACATCAAATTAATTTGGTACCTGGAGCAAGCCTACCAAATCTTCCCCATTATCGAATGAGCCCTGCAGAAAATGAGATTTTGAGGGAACAAATTGAAGATTTGCTGCGAAAGGGGTTTATCCGAGAAAGTATGAGCCCTTGTGCAGTACCTGCCCTATTGGTTCCAAAGAAAGACAAGGAAAAGAAAAAGGCATGGCGTATGTGTGTAGACAGCCGAGCTATTAACCGAATCACCATCAAATACAGATTTCCAATACCTCGATTAGATGACATGCTAGATGTGCTTGAAGGTTCGAAATTATTTTCAAAAATTGACCTTCGCAGTGGCTACCATCAAATTCGAATCAGGCCTGGAGATGAGTGGAAAACGACGTTCAAGAGCAAGGATGGACTGTTCGAGTGGCTAGTGATGCCATTTGGATTGTCTAATGCACCGAGTACCTTCATGAGGCTTATGAATCAGGTTCTTCGTCCCTTCATTGGTCTCTTTGTTGTGGTTTACTTTGATGACATCTTAATCTATAGCAAGACCAGAGAAGAACACATGATGCATTTGAGACACGTTTTGGGTGTTTTGAAAGAAAATAAATTGTATATGAATCTCAAGAAATGCATATTTTGTACAAGTAAATTGCTATTTCTAGGATTTGTGGTTGGTGAAAATGGTATTCAAGTGGATGATGAGAAGACCAAGGCCATCCGAGAATGGCCAACTCCGAAGTCCGTCTCCGACGTGAGGAGTTTCCATGGCTTGGCTACTTTTTATCGGAGATTTGTGCGGCATTTCAGCACCATCACCGCACCCATTACAGAATGTTTGAAGAAAGGCAAGTTCCGTTGGGGAGATGAACAAGAACAAAGCTTTGTTTTGATCAAAGAGAAGCTTTGTACTGCTCCGGTGTTAGCTCTTCCAAATTTTGAGAAAGTATTCGAAGTCGAATGTGATGCAAGTGGAGTGGGAGTGGGTGCTGTCCTTTCCCAAGAGAAGAGACCTATAGCTTTTTTCTCTGAAAAGCTAAGTGAAGCCCGTAAAAAATGGAGAACTTATGATCAGGAGTTTTATGCGGTGATTCGAGCTTTAAAACAATGGGAACACTATCTCATTCAGAAAGAATTTGTGTTATTCACGGATCATCAAGCCTTGAAGTTTATTAACAATCAGAAGCATGTTAATAAAATGCATATCAGATGGGTAACGTTCTTGCAAAAATTTCCATTTGTTATCAAGCACAAATTTGGAGCTCAAAACCGTGTTGCCGATGCCTTGAGTAGACGAGCATCATTGCTAATCACTCTTTCCCAAGAAGTTGTGGGTTTCGAGTGCTTAAAGGAGTTGTATACAACCGATGATGATTTTCAGGAAATATGGAGGAAATGCATCAATCATGAACCTATGGCAGATTACTCTATCAACGAAGGTTTTCTGTTCAAGGGTAACCAATTATGTGTTCCTATCTCTTCCTTGCGGGAAAAGCTTATTCGAGATTTGCATGGAGGAGGATTAAGCGGTCATCTTGGTCGTGACAAGACGATAGCAAGTTTGGAAGAAAGGTACTTTTGGCCACAATTGAAACGGGATGTTGGAGCCATTGTGAGGAAGTGTTACACTTGTCAGGTTTCAAAGGGGCAAGTCCAAAATACGGGTCTTTACATGCCTTTACCTGTTCCTAACGATATTTGGGAGGACATTGCTATGGATTTTGTGCTTGGACTACCCCGAACACCAAGGGGAATGGATTTAGTTTTTGTGGTGGTTGACAGGTTCTCCAAGATGGCTCATTTCATTGCTTGCAGAAAAACCGCTGATGCATCAAACATAGCCAAACTGTTTTTTAGGAAGGTTGTTCGATTGCATGGGGTACCTAAGTCCATCACTTCTGATCGAGACACCAAGTTCTTGAGTCATTTCTGGATTACATTATGGAGAATGTTTGGGACTACTTTGAATCGAAGTACTACTGCACATCCCCAAACTGATGCACATCCCCGAAACAGCCACCAAAATTCCCTTGATCTGCCATCAACGGAAGATCAAGCGATGCCTCTGTCCATATCGAGTTATCAAACACCGGAAAACTCTCGCTCATGTTCCCCCCAGAATATCCCATCCATTCCTTCATTGTTCACATCACTAGTCATATTCTCCTCCACTTTCATGCCACCCTGCTTCAGCTGGGTCTCAGCCCGGCGAGAATTATAATTTCCGGGGGGCTGATCCACCTTCACGTTCACACAATTATTACAAATAACAGGTACTGCATTATCTTTCTCGGGAGCAACATAACATGCAGGATAAGAGGTGGCACGCCGGGATTGGCGGACGAGGGACATGAAGAGCAAGTTACTGTTGTAAAAGAATCTAGTAAAAGTTAGCTTTAGTAAAAGTTGGTTAGTTGTTAGAATAGTTACCACTGTAACTATTTTCTTTACCTGTGTAAATCTAGGTATATATATATATATATATATACATCAGTATAACTAATTTTAAAATTAATAAAAGGAAATCATTTGTCAATATGGTATCTCTCGCCTAAGTCCACCGACTTCGATCCTCTTTGGCTATTTTCTTGCTTATTTTCCTACCTACCAAACACAGTTGCTTCCGTCTGCCAACCTTCAGTCTTGTTCATCAATGGCAGCAAATTCTTCTAATTCTTCCTCTCCAGTGGCCGCCCCTGTTGCTTCTTCTTCGGCGATTGCGAATCCTTCTTCTTCGCAGCCTGCTCATCTCCATTCTTCTCCGACGAACATAAACCCTAACTCCTTCTTTCAACCTTCGATCAACTCTATCACGATTCAAAACATCGGGAGTATGATTCAAACAAAACTCAAGCGTCACAATTATCTTGTTTGGCGTTCTCTTTTCGAGCCGATCTTCTGCCGCTACAAGCTCACCTGTATTGTTGATGGATCTGAACCGCCACCGCCTCAATTTCTTGCTGATATTTCTGGAAATCTGTCCTCAATTCCGAATCCAGCCTTTGAGATTTGGTACGAAAAAGATCAAAACATCATCATTTGGATCAATTCCACTCTCTCTGAGGATTTGATTCCCTTTACTGTTGGTGTTCAATCAGCCCGTGAACTTTGGCAAAATCTTGAAAAGCGATTTTGTGGAGTCTCTCGTTCTCATATTCATCAGTTGAGATCGAATTTGCAATCGATGTCAAAGGGAACTTCCACCATTTTTGAATATTTACAACGCATCAAAGAAATTACGGATGCTTTCACTGCAGCCGGTGCACCAGTTGACGATTCAGATCTCCTTCACCTAATTCTTAATGGATTGCCTGATGAATATGATTCCTTCATGGATTCAATTCACTTTCGTCTTGCTGACACTACTATTGATGATTTACATGGATTTCTTCTCAGCAAAGAAATGGCTCTTGCTTGCCGAAAGCAAACTCAAGGTTCATTTGAACTGTATCAGGCATTTGCTTCTATTCCGACAGCTTCAAATGCTCAACTCTCAGATGAACTACAACAACAGTAATCGATACAATCGGTTCAATAATTCCTCAACCAATCGTGGTGGCAATCAAGGTGGAAATCGTGGCTTCAAATCTTTCAATTCTTCTGTCACTCCATGTCAAATTTGTGAGGACACTGGACATCTGGCTATTGATTGTTCCAACCGCATGAATCCAAATTTTCAAGGGCGTGTTCCACCAGCTAAGCTTGCGATGTATGCATCTTCCAACACCTCTTCTTCTCCACCATGGCTCTTTGATTCCGAAGCAAGCTCTCATATGACCAACAATATTCACAATCTTCAGAATCCGCGGCCCTACACTGGTCCAGATAAAGTCTATATTGGAGATGGCCAAGGTTTTCCAATTCTCCATACTGGTTCTACTTTACTTAAAACACCCTCTGCCAATTTTCAATTAAAGAATGTGTTACATGTTCCTCAATTGAAGCATGATCTTCTTTCTGCCAATATGTTTTTGCGTGATAATTGGTGTTTATTAACCGTTAATCCTTTTGACTTTAATGTCAAGGATCTTACTACGGGGAGGATGCTTTTTAGAGCTCCTGTCAGTTGTGGTCTCTATCCATTTTCTGCTTCTTCTACTGCAACAAAGATTCATGCTCATTTTGCAATAAGGACCTCCTCTCATGTTTGGCATCAACGTTTGGGGCATCCAACGTTCAAGACTTTTCGGTCATTGCTATCCAAGTCTTCACTGCCTATTTCTAATATTGTTCAGCAATTGTTTTGCTCAAATTGTGTTTTAGGCAAATGTGCCAAGTTACCATTTCAAGATTCTCTCTGTACTACTTCTAGGTCTCTAGAATTGGTTCATGCGGATGTTTGGGTGCCAGCTCCAATATGCTCTATTAGTGGTTATCGCTTTTATGTCATATTTGTAGATGATTTTACCAAATACACTTGGTTGTATCCTCTCAAACATAAATCAGAAGTGTTTCCTATTTTTGTGCAATTTCAAGCTCTTGTTAATAATCTTTCTAGACACAAGATTGGCACTTTAAGATCAGACTCAGGGTGTGAATTTATTAGTTCTAACTTCAAGCATCACCTTTCTTTACATGGAATTCAGCAGCAACTCAGTTGCCCCTACACTCCTCAGCAAAATAGTTGTGCTGAAAGAAAGCACAAACATATTGTTGAGACTGCTCGCACTCTTCTCATTGCATCACAAGTTCCTCATCAATTCTGGGTTGAAGCTTTTCTTACTGCCATGTATCTTATTAATCGACTTCCTCCAGTCAACAAGTCCTCTCCTTGGGAACAATTTTTCAGGAAAGTTCCAGATTACAATTCTCTTCGGGTCTTTGGATGTCAATGCTTTCCCTGGTTGAAACCATATACCAACTCCAAGTTAGAACCCAAGAGCAAGATGTGTGTTTTCATTGGCTATAGTTTAGCTCACAAGGGTTATCGATGTCTAGATCCCTTCACTAATCGGGTTTATCTATCTAGACATGTTCATTTTGATGAACAAACTTTTCCCTTTCATGATCCATATCTTTTTAAATCTTCCCCTTTAAATACCACCAAAGTTTACTCACCCTTTTCCCTCACATTTCCCAACGTTTATTCATTTACTCCTCCCCATTCCCCTATTCCACCACCCATACCTTCCTCCCATACTCAACCTGCGCCATTGTCTTCTCATGCATCTTTTACTGCACCCTCATCACCTTCCTCATCTCACTCTTCTCATCTCCAAGTCCCTGAACCACATCCTGTACCTCTTGTTTCATCTGTTCATCTGATGCAAACACGATCCAAGTCTGGGATATACAAACCTAAGGCCTTTACTGTCGCCAAACATCATGTGCCCTCTCATTTGGACAATGATTTTATTCCCACTACATATATCCAAGCTTCTAAACATCCTCAGTGGAGAGCTGCAATGCAGGATGAATTTAATGCTTTGCAAAATACAGGAACTTGGCAACTTGTTTCCTCTACCTCTACTCATAATTTGGTTGGATGTAAATGGGTTTTTCAGATTAAGAGGAAACCAGATGGCTATGTGGATCGTTACAAGGCTCGGCTAGTTGCTAAAGGTTACAATCAACAAAAGGGCATTGATTATAGTGATACTTTCAGCCCAGTTGCTAAACCTGTGACTATAAGACTCATTCTTACTCTTGCAGTCCAATCAAATTGGTTTCTCCATCAGTTGGATATCAGTAATGCATTTCTGCATGGTCATTTGAAAGAGAATGTCTATATGGCTCAGCCAACAGGGTTCATTGATCAAGATAATCCTACTCATGTCTGTCACTTGAAGAAATCCTTATATGGCTTAAAGCAAGCACCTCGTGCTTGGTATGAAAAACTTCAATCTGCTCTTTTCTCCATGGGATTTAAAGCTTCACACTCTGATCATAGTTTTTTTGTGTTGCACAACCCCACTTTGGTTTTGGTTCTTGTTTATATGGATGATATCATAGTGATTGGACCTTCTTCTATTGTTTGCCACAACATTATTTCTCAGTTGAGCTCTCAATTTCCCATTAAGGATCTCGGTGATCTTCATTATTTTCTTGGTTTGGAAGTTCAGAAATCAACCACAGGAGCTTTCATTCATCAATCCAAATACATATTAGACCTTCTCAAGAGAACCAAAATGGATGGGGCAAAGCCATGTGCCACTCCCCTTAGCTCAGCCAAGCTTGATCACACCGGTTCTTTATTGTCCAATCCAAAGGAATATCGATCCATTGTTGGAGCCCTCCAATACCTTACTTGGACTCGGCCGGATTTGTCTTTTGCAGTTAACTTGGTGTGCCAGTTCACGCACTATCCTAGAGAACCTCATCTTCAAGCCGTAAAACTCATACTCTGGTATCTAAAAGGAACACTTGGTTATGGCTTATGGTTTCCCAAAACTACATTTCCCCTACTTCTCAAAGTCTTTTCAGATGCTGATGGGGCAGGATGCTCTTGGGATAGAAGATCCACTGGTGGTTTTTGCATCTTTCTTGGTTCTTGCCTTGTTAGTTTGAGTGCAAAGAAACAACACACGGTTGCACGATCCTCCACTGAAGCTGAGTACCGATCCCTTGCACATACCCTTGCTGAAATTACTTGGATTTGTCAACTTTTAACTGATATTGGGTTCCAGTTGCCATCTTTGCCACAAATATGGTGTGATAATGTTTCTGCTATTGCCTTAGCCTCCAATCCGGTTTTTCATGCTCGCACAAAGCATGTTGAAATCGATTATCATTACATCCGAGAGCTTGTTTTGGCTAAGCTTCTTACTGTTCAGATTGTCTGTAGTGCGGATTAACTAGCAGTTATTCACACTAAATCCCTGCCAAGACCCAGATTTCTCCAGCTTCGGTCCAAGCTTTCACTTCAACCTTCTCCATTTAGCTTGAGGGGGTGTGAAGAGCAAGTTACTGTTGTAAAAGAATCTAGTAAAAGTTAGCTTTAGTAAAAGTTGGTTAGTTGTTAGAATAGTTACCACTGTAACTATTTTCTTTACCTGTGTAAATCTAGGTATATATATATATATATATACCTCAGTGTAACTAATTTTAAAATTAATAAAAGGAAATCATTTCTCAATAGGAAATACTTGATGTTGCAGGTGCGGGTTCAATTGATGACGGTGATATTTAGGGGCTTGTTGATCTGGCAAATTGAGCTTCGCCTAGGAACCGTAGAGCTTCCGGTTGGTGGCATCATAAGCCAGAGCAGCCTCATGGGAGGTGTCGAAAGTCCCGAGCCAGAGCCAGGCCCCGCAAATTTCCACAACCCATTTCCCCCAGCTCATTTGCCTGACGCCCTTGCAAGTGCACATAGCGTTCTCCGGCCCTCCTTTTCCCCTCATGCAACCTTTCCTCGAGCTTCCCTGCTCTGGCCACTTCCCTGGCTTCTTCTCCGCAACTCCAACACTGCTACTACCAGCAACCATCTCCGAGTTCGAGATTCTGAGAATTTTTTGAGAAGAATCGAGGATTTTTTTCGTGATTATTATTATTATTTTTTAATTCGGATGGTGAGTTTGAGAAACCATAACCCGAGACGGTGGTGGTACTTATATGACGGAGGAAGGCAGACATGACTGAAACGTGGCTTGTGGAAGATTAGGGCTTGAATACTTGGCATGGTGAACGGGAGATATCGTGTCCATGGCTAGCTTGAGTAGCCTTACTATTTAAATCTCTAATACACACTTGGCTTACACCTTTGTTTGCTTTCTTGCTCAGGTGGCAATCGGAGAGGAGAAAAATTCCAGTTTTTCTTTCTCATTTTTCATATTTGTATTAACTCATAGATGAATTGTAATGGATGAATAACACTAGGAGAGAAAAGTTTTAAACTGTACGTATGTCTTTCTGAAGTTGATTGGAGTTGAGATAAGGGAAAATGAATGAATAACATTAGGAGAAAACAAATCTTAAACTGTACAGAAAACCTTTTTGAAGTCAAGTTGAGATAAGTGAGAAATGGATGAATAACTGTAAGAGAGAATTCTTCAATTCTAGAGAAAACTGAGCATGTCTTTCTGATTGAGAGAAAACTTAAACGGTATAGAAAACTGACTGAGCATATGTATGAATAAGCAGGAGAAAAGATTCTTAAACTATATAGAAAACTTACTGTCTTTCTAAGTTATAAGTGAGAAATAGATGAATAAGTGTAGGAGAGAAAATTCTTAAACTATACAGAAAGCTTATTGTCTTTCTGAGTTATAAGTGAGAAATAGATGAATAAGAGTATAGGAGAAAAATATTCTTAAACTGTACATAAAACTGATTGAGTTTGTCTTTGTGTGAAGCTTACTGAAAGTTGAGATAAGTGAGAAACTTGTTGACAGTTGAAACAGAGTGTTTGTTTATAATTATTTTTTTCATCTTTTATTTAAATAACAAGATAAACATGTTCATTTTATCATTTTTTTCAAAATATTCGGAAAAGAAAGTGTGTGACATATATGAAGGTATTTTGTTTTCTTTCTCTATGGAGGTATTTGGATGATGGTATCCGTTTTTAAGGGTTAAGTTTATGTTAACAATACAAGAAATCAACGTCGGATATTAAGTTATAAATTGTTTGACTCATATTGAATCTCTCAAATGAGTGATTTTTTTGTGTTACTGGAACACATGGTAATAGTAAGATATGTGTGTTAAAAAGTTGATAACTTAAGAAATACGGACTTTCATTTTTATTTTCTCTTTTTCTTTATTTATAAACAGATAAGAACACTACTCTTATTCTCTCCTTTTTCTTCTTTTTTTCTTGTTTTCAATATATTTCCAAAATTAAAATGTCCACAAGAACATGACGAAACCCACTGTCCCAAGCCATAGAGAGACCACAAAAAGGCCCCAAGCAACTCGACTGCTATCAACGCACAACAGATATGCAAAATATTAATTAGAGAGAAAGGAGAGCGAGAATAGTGAATAATTCAAGATCAAACAATCCATCAAGAGTTTGAAAATTATATTTTTATACTTAGATAATCTATGTTTAAACTTTACACAAATTCAAGACAAACGACCTGCAGTTGAATTTAGAATGGATATCAACATTCGTTTGATCGAAAGGTTGCTCATTTGTGGCCGAAAGGCCAAGAGTTCGAGTAGTGGAAACGGTCTTTTTGCAAAACAAAGATAAGGCTGCACACGATAGAAGTCTCCCCACACGCCCCAATCCTCGCAAAACGAGGAGCCTTGTTGGCTTGGAGTCGCTCTTTATCAATATTCACTTGATCCTTCAGTGCCTTTAGCGCACTATGAAGGTCATAAAATACAAATTACAGGGCAATAATTCCTACACCGGAACACCAACGAGGAAGACTTATAATGTCATGCTTTGGAAGCACGTATGCAAACTAACAAAGCAAGTACTGTTACCAAAAAATGAAAAAGATTCATGCAGAGAGATTAACATCAGTCCAAAGTGTTCGCTCCCTAAATCGGCCATGGGGCCTTGCGGGCAAGTCGGGGAGTTACTGCACATACGAGATTGGTGAAAGATTCATGCAGAGAGATTAACATCAGTCCAAAGTGTTCGCTCCCTAAATCCGCCATGGGGCCTTGCGGGCAAGTCGGGGATTTACTGCACATACGAGATTGGTGGGTGCGGGCGTGCCACTACTAGATGCCGCTAGTAGACGGGATTTGAATGATTAAGGTTGCGCCTTTTGACTTCAAATCAAGAGATTGTGCCATTTGAGTGGGAGTTGCTCAAATCAAGGTTCTTTCTTTGCCTTAAAAATAAGGACTTTACTTATATGGAGAGATAGAACAATATGTAAATGACAAGGTTGCTTGGAAATATAAATGACAAGGGAAAGTGGCTAATATTGCAGATTGCTTGTAATTTATATGACTGGAAATGAGTACATAAAAACTACAAATGAGATCGATACTACAAGTGAGTAGCAGAGCTAATAAACTTAGATAAAAGAAGGCTTTTGGCAAATCTGGTTTGAGCAGAGTTTGTGCTTTTGTTTGTTTGTTTGAGTGTCCATAATCCTTGTGCTTCTGCTCCTTTTTATAGAGGTCTGGAGGAAACCCTCCTGCTGAGGTTTTGTACTTGCCCGAAAGAAGCTTGGGCAGCTTGTATTGTGAAATGTTTAGAATAAGCAAGTTTGAATCTCCACCACATATCTCCACCACTTGTAATAAATTAATAATAAAAAGAAGCAAGCTGTCTTTTTCACATGCCTCCTGCAAGAATGTCTGAATGCTTTTCCAATCTACTTGAAGGCATACACATCTCCACCACCCAAACGAATTGGAGAAACAATATTATAATGTCCAACCCTTCCACTTGCATCTAAATATCCTTCCAAGTTAGCTTTCTTGCATATTAATCCTCCAAATGCCATATTTTACCCAAATTGCCCAAATAAGTAAAAATGGGTATATTTTGAGTGCAAACAGTGCCCCCCAAGTTTTACAAATTTGAGCAAAGTTTGTGAAACTTACAACCCCAAGGCTGCCACGATTGATGTCGAAGGAAGAGGCACGTCTACCTCTTCGATCCTTCTGTCATTGCTAAACTTTGGCAAGAGGGGCAAGGCAATGGGTAGTGCAACTAGCATTGGAAAAATGTTGTCTGACTTGTGCATCCTTCTTGTTGATACCAAAAAAACATAGGAGCATCCTCACTGGTTACCGAGATAGTAAACTAGAAAAATGCCCGAAGTCGGGCAAACTGGAAAAGAGAGTTAAGAGAGAAATAAATTGGGCAACTATTCTTTTTTGTCTTTTTCTTTTGGCCTCTTTTTATATGTAATATAAATATAATATATATATATATATATATATATCTAGCCCTCTCGGGCAAAAGCACTTAGATTATTTTCTTCTTCAAATATTATATATAAATATACATATATATATATATATATATATATATATAATATACAAAGCCCAACGGGCAAAGTAAAGAAAACAGGGAGACATGACAGAGACAAGGAGAAAGAGAAAAGAATGA
Organism: Malus sylvestris; assembly: GCF_916048215.2. NCBI lineage: Eukaryota > Viridiplantae > Streptophyta > Magnoliopsida > Rosales > Rosaceae > Malus > Malus sylvestris. Next base: position 5,416,561 of record NC_062266.1, read on the forward strand.
AAAGAAAAAGGAAAGAAGGAGAGAGGAACAATAAAAAAAAAGGGTAAAGAAAGACCCCTTGTCAGCAAAATGGGACAGAAAAGAAAGAGAAAGTAAAGAAAAAGCAAGAGAGAAAGAAAGAAAGAAATGCCCTTTCGGGCAAGAAAGGGACAGGAGAAAGAAAAAGAAGAGAGGGAGAAAGGGAAAGAAATAAAAAGGAACTGAACGGAAAAGATAAAGAAAGAAAAGGGAAAGTAAGAGAGAGAGAGAGAGAGAGAGAGAGAGAGAAAAGGAAAAGTAGAAAACAGACACAGAACTTCACCTTCAAACTAATTAAGCTTTCATAAGCTTCCGATCTCCTCTTTGTTGATCTTTGATTTTTCATTTTAAATGACTGCATCAGCTCCCATGCAATCTCTTCTAGCTAGCTCAGTGGTTCATGGGGCTGGAAAGAGCCGAGAGTCATTCTTCTTGTTCCTGCTAGTAGGTACTGCCACATGGTCATATGCTCCATGGTCGAGAATGGCCAGGAGGAGTAACCATCTTCTGCAACACCAGAGTCATCTAAAAACCCATCATCACAGGAAGCTAGTTCACGAACCTTTTCCAAATTTGGATGAGATTTGTTGCACTATTAGCATCCTGCTCACCAAAAAAATGTGTAAGCCAGGTCAGCGGCCCCTGCTCTTCCAGTTCTTCCAATCCTGTGTACATAACCTTCTAGTTCGATCCTCGAGCAAGAATTGCAGCATCTCCGAACTGGCGAGTTAGATTGAGAAATCTGATCACACGTCTTCTTGTTTGAACAAAAGATTATTATCTTCTAAACATAGATCATCCCTCTTCCCATTTTAATTATCTCTGCTTTTAGTTTCTCCTTTATATTGTTTCTCTCTATGGGAAAAAGCTGTGATTACTTCGGTGAGGTTAGAGAAATGTTGAACTTCAAACTCGCTGATCAAGCTGCCGTCTTCCGTCGTCAGACACCTCAAGGAGTACAGAGTGAGGAGAGTAGGCAGCAACCCGCTGCTCCCGCACTCCAGATCCTTCACCATGACTGAGGGCCACCACCCAATCATTGCCCACAAGTGCAGCCTCGACATTCTATATGACCGCTGGCTTAATAAGGATGTTGAGTGATAGCCCAGATGCGTCATTGAGTGGGTGAAATCAACCACTGCTGCCTTGTGTGGGTATGAACTCTTCGGCTCAAGGCTCCTTGCATGCTTTGAAGCACCAGCCTTAATGTACTTTTCAGTATTGCTCTATGCACTGCCAGGGTTAGAAGCAGATATTGCCATCTGGTGGGATCATCTCCTTGATGGATGCCTCAGTGGGGATCTTGACACAGGTAACACCATCGGGCCTAGCAGTACCCTCCATGAGACCTGGAATGATATTGGACTGCCTGCGGACTTCTTTATCTATTTTTAGCGCTGCACTGCCCACATCCTCCATGGTTATGGCAAAGAACTAGTAAGGGTTGTGATGAAACGAACAATGATGCCCACAGAACAGCAATATCCCCAACATTGTCACCAATCTCAGCTGGGTTTCTTGGGTCATCTTTAGGAATGTTTCTTTCAACCTTTTCTACCAGGTCAGCCTCAACATTAGCAACCTTGGTAACATATCATTGAAGCTACATCCGTTGTGGCAAGAACACTTCAAATATGTATGCCAAATCAAACATGGGGCCCCACGTCTGATTGACAGAACACCCTGCAGCAGAGAAGACTTCATTCCCATCGGGCAAGATTATAGCTCTATCGGGCAATATGCTCCTTCTGTAATAGCTGCTGAGACTTTAGGAGGCTCTGTGACAAAATCTTCAATATAAAGCTCCCTCAGCTGTATTTGAGTAGTGAAAGATTGTTGGGCAGATGCAAAGGGAACCCAGTCGAGCAAACTGCAACATCTATCTTCTGCTATCTTCTTCGAGCTTTCTTGTAGCTGCTAATGGTAGCTGTCGAATTACCCCGAGCTTTGGTCATAAGTGCTGGTGAGAGTTGGGGAAACATGTAGAATCTGTTGGCGACGATGTAAGAGTCAGCAAGGAAGATGCCATGCCCGTCGGGCATGACTATGGTTCCAACGGGCACCACCAGTCGGGCAAGATAACCCCCTGCTCTTTTGCAATAGCCATTGAGAAGCTGTCTGATAGATTTTTGCACAGGAAAGCCATGATTTGGCTTTTATAAAACCTCCAATTCCAAGATTCTGGGTGAAATTTGTGGAAAATGTAGTCATTGGATGGTTTTGGGTTCGGGCTAACTACGTCCATTCGGACAGAAGAAAAATAGAAGAAAGGGAAATGACCTTTTGGGTGACTGCTCAGTTTTTTTATATTTTCTATAAAGCCCCGTAACAAGAAAAAAGGGTAAAGAAAGCAAGAAAGAAAAAACAAAAGCAAGAAAGCAACACGTTTTTGTGATTTTTGGAATTTTTAATTTTTATATCTTTTTCTTTGTAACAGCACAAGAAACACACAAAGAAAATAGAGCCCTTTCGGGCAAACAGAAAAAGGAAATTAAAGACCCTGACGGGCAAGTGGATATAAAAATAAATAAATAAAAAGACTTTTCAGGCTACTAAAACAGTAAAACATAAAGAACATAAAGACAAAGCCCCTTTGGGTGAACCAAAACAACAAAAAGAAAGCCCTTAGTCCGGCAATAGAAATGCCCACTCGGGCTAAGTGAAAAAAGGGTACCCAGATTTTTAAAAGCAAAAAGGAGAGAGAGCCCTTCTCGGGCAAATTAAAACAAACCAAATTTATTTTATTTTTTTATATTTTCTTTGTTGTCTTTTCTTCAAAGCTATACATATAATATAATATACTATATATATATATATATATGACAAGCCCAATCGGGCAAAGAACTTCCACTATCCTTTTTGACATATGATATATAGATATATAGATATATATTAACATAGCCCTTTCGGGCTAAGCAATTTAACATATCAAATATATATATCAAAAAACTATATATATAGCCCGTTCGGGCAACATTTTATAAAATATATTACTATATATATATATATATATATACACTCCATCCCCCACTATAACATACATGTACATACAGCCCCTGTCGGGCAAAACACTTTTATCATATAAGAAAATATAATAAATATAGATACATAGATATAAAAGTGTTTTGGGCAGCAGAAAGACAGGAGAGAGAGAGACAAGAAGGAAAAGAAAGGAAGAAAGAAAGAAAGAAAGAAAAAAGAAAAGGAAAGAGAAGGAAAAGGAGGAGAAGGGTACTGGAGAAAAAGCACAAAAGAATAACACAAAAGAAAGCCATTCGGGCAAATTGGATGAAGCCCCTTGGCTGCTCAAGTGTTATTTTTCTCTCAACACTCAAATCTTTTTCTCTTTTTAAAATTGAGTGTAGAGAGATCATACCCGTCATTTAAATTGGCCATGCCATATAGCTTGGGAACCATAGGAGGTGGCCATTCATGTTTGATCCCAAGCTTTGTCCTCCTTGAGATCTCGATGCGGACAACATGCTCGTGTTGGCGGGGAAGAGTGTATGAGCTATTTTCTTCTTCTTCGGGCTCCACATGAGGTGTGGGCTCATGCCCCCCGAGCGTTGGTGTTTGGCCTACAATAGCCATCATCTCCATCTTAGCTTGGTCTCCTACAACCATATCCATTTTCATGGATTTTTCATTGGGTGGGGCCATTGTTTGGCCTTCATCAATGTGTATGATTTGTTCTTCCTTGGTTGTAGTAGGGTGAGTGTGCTTTGTAGAGGGGATTTGACACATTTGATCTATCAACTTTCTCAAAGTTTCTCCAAAAGTTGTATAGCTTTCCTCCACCTTTTTAAAACACTTAGTCACCTCTTCACCATATTCGATGCTTGCCACATGGAGTTTGGACATCTTCTCTAATTTGCCCACATCCTCTTTGTAGAGCTTTTCATCCGGATGATCATGAGTTGGCATCTCATATATTGGCTCTATGTACTCATTGGAAGCATTTTGATACTCAAAGCCATTTGTTGGCCTATCATAGTATTCATGAATATGATTGTCTTCAAAAGAATAATAACCTTCATCATAGCCATAAGTTGGCCAATCTGCAAGATTATTATTTATTTGATGGCCATTATTTGGCCGACAATCATGTTCCATGGGACTTGAGTACTTTTCAGCCATGTACCCATAAGTTGGCAACTCATAGGTTGGCTTTATGTGATAGCCATAGCTTGGGCGCTCTTCCACACCGTCATCCTCCAAAAAATCATGAACATAAGGATTGTTCATGATCTAACTTCATATAAGGGTCCCACCGAGCGTGCCAAAATATGTTCGCTCCCTAAATCCGCCATGGGGCCTTGCGGGCAAGTCGGGGATTTACTGCACATACGAGATTGGTGGGTGCGGGCGTGCCACTACTAGATGCCGCTAGTAGACGGGATTTGAATGATTGAGGTTGCGCCTTTTGACTTCAAATCAAGAGATTGTGCCATTTGAGTGGGAGTTGCTCAAATCAAGGTTCTTTCTTTGCCTTAAAAATAAGGACTTTACTTATATGGAGAGATAGAACAATATGTAAATGACAAGGTTGCTTGGAAATATAAATGACAAGGGAAAGTGGCTAATATTGCAGATTGCTTGTAATTTATATGACTGGAAATGAGTACATAAAAACTACAAATGAGATCGATACTACAAGTGAGTAGCAGAGCTAATAAACTTAGATAAAAGAAGGCTTTTGGCAAATCTGGTTTGAGCAGAGTTTGTGCTTTTGTTTGTTTGTTTGAGTGTCCATAATCCTTGTGCTTCTGCTCCTTTTTATAGAGGTCTGGAGGAAACCCTCCTGCTGAGGTTTTGTACTTGCCCGAAAGAAGCTTGGGCAGCTTGTATTGTGAAATGTTTAGAATAAGCAAGTTTGAATCTCCACCACATATCTCCACCACTTGTAATAAATTAATAATAAAAAGAAGCAAGCTGTCTTCTTCACATGCCTCCTGCAAGAATGTCTGAATGCTTTTCCAATCTACTTGAAGGCATACACATCTCCACCACCCAAACGAATTGGAGAAACAATATTATAATGTCCAACCCTTCCACTTGCATCTAAATATCCTTCCAAGTTAGCTTTCTTGCATATTAATCCTCCAAATGCCATATTTTACCCAAATTGCCCAAATAAGTAAAAATGGGTATATTTTGAGTGCAAACACAAAGCAAGAAGCATAAGTATTCCCAAAAAAAACAAGAAAAAAGCATAAGTTTCCATATTTACAACTGCACCACCAAATTCACCCTTGTCGCGCCAATTAACGACTTTCCTCACACTAGCATCATCCCACCTCACGATCATAATTGCCAAAATTTCATATACACAGGAACAATTGCAATTACTGAAGAACCAGATTACAATCAACATCTTCCGCACAGTTTCCTCAGCACAAGAACACATTATATAAATTGTTGCATGCTAAAGATCAAACCAACTTCCTAAAAAATATTACACATGGACCAGTAAAATCGTATTACAAAGGATGATATGGCATGTGATGTGGCGAGTGCTTAATAGCATCCTAACATTACCCCTCCCATGAAAATAACCTTGTCCTCAAGGTTGGAAGTTCACTCTAGCAACAATCCATGTTACTCCCTTAATGCTCAAACAACCAAAACGTGAGCAGCAGCTTTCAACTATGCTTTCCATATTCCTCTGCTCCCAATATTCACCGCTGATATAATATGCATGGAACTTGACAATTGGCTCCAATTCTATATCCTTCATTTCTATCAGTATAAACAAAATAGCAATTGATTAAGATCCCTTTTACTTAAATGACAAGGGCAATACTGATCAGCTCTCTCTGCAAACTAGCAACTAATATACCATCTCATTTTGATTTTCCTTCTCTGTCATAGAATCAGAGACCACCATTGCAGACTCCACTCCACCTATTATACATGTTATGTTTTGTAATCATACTTTGCAAAGTATTCCCGAGACAGCAGAACGAGGGAAGGATCAAGGTTCCTGCCAATATTCTGATTTTTAAAATGCTATGGAAATCGTTAGAGGAGTTAAGAGAGACCCGCTTCCTGAAATTGTCACCTTCGCCTGAATTTGCAACTTCTGGTCTATATTATTTAGAGTGCCAATAATATCTACGGTGTTTTATTATTCTAGTTTCTGTTTTTATCTTTTTTGTATCTGAATTTACAAGGCATTATTTGTCCTCTTATGAACTAGAGGCACGCGGCTTGAATAAAAAAAACACGTTGAACGGGGGAAATAGACCTACCTCTAGGCTCTTACTCTAATCCCACATCGAACAATACTATTACTGACACAGCTGCTTATAAGTTGTTACAACACACAGTTACATTGCAGAGTCTAGTAGCGTGGACTTGCAACTAAGCAGGGCATTAAGGTGATTGATGGAAGTGGAGCCCGACCCAGGTGGGTAAAAGTGTTTGAAATCTGTTCACAAACCATCATATGGGTGTGAGGTCGCCTTAAGCACGCCCTATGCTACTCGGGTTAGTAGGGCACCCCACTCTCTAAAGGTGGGTAGCAAACCAACAATGAGCTTTAGGCCAGGGCGTGATGGGGTACAACAGCTGTCCGGCTGCCCAGATCCCGCAGATGAGGATGCCCTTACCTAGCGTGCTGCCCGGCTCGACTCCACATCCTACAACCACTTTTTGCCAATCGTTCTAACTTTTTATTTTTGCCATATTGCCTTGTTCATCTTCCTTCCCTTGCTTCTGGGTTACCTCAGTTCATTGAGTCATCTCAGCCTGAGGTTGCCAACTTAAGTATCTAGCAAATAACTCAAACAAAGATGCACACAATGTTGAGAAAAATTTAGAATAAACAACTCTAAATTTTATATGTCAAAGAAGAAATTCACTCGAAAATTTGAGACACAACAAAAGACTTTATTAAACTGAAAATATTACATAGAAAGCTCTCAACTCTCACAAACACTCAACACACTATAAGACTTGTAGTCTTATTTTCTTCTTCACTTCTCGATGATTTACAAGGCTAGAGTACTTGGGTATTTATAGCAAGCTATATGAGATACACACAACACATTTATTTAAACTAATTAATTCCCTACCACACAAAGTGCTTTGCAGCAAACTTGCCACAAAATATCATCTATTCCACACATGTTGAGAAGTTTCTACAAGCTTCAACAAATTGCTTGAGATAGGACTTGGGCTTTATCATTTGGGCTTTGTATGATAACTTGCGTTGGACTTTTGGGCTGACATTGATTCTTAACACTCCCCCTCAATGTCAGCTCTCATTCACTGTACTATGTTGAGCTGTCGACGAAACATTTCGAGCTTGCATGTACCTAGACTTTTTGTGAACAAATCCGCAACTTGATCATCCGTCTTGATCTGTCTCATCTCAATTTCTTCTTGCAGAACTTTTTCTTTGATAAAATGATAGTGCACTTCAACATGTTTAGTTCTTGCATGAAAGACCGGATTCTCCGCCAAAAGAATTGCCAACTGATTGTCACAATACAACGGAACTACATAATCCACTGGTTGATGTAAATTATTCATTAGCTGTATCAACCATGTACTCTCTTGAGCTGCCATTGTCGCTGCTCGATACTCAGCTTCAGTGGTTGGTAATGAAATCGTCGACTGTCTCTTGCTACACCAAGAAATTGTTCCAGAACCAAGCTTAAACACATACATATTTGTTGATCTCCTGGTGTTATGATCTCCTGCATAGTCAGCATCATAGTAACCAACTAACTTGCAGTCTTCACCTTTCTTGTACAAAAGACCATAGTCAATTGTACTCTTCACATATCTCAGTATTCGTCGAACTGCTTCCAAGTGAGGCTTCTTTGGATTTTTCATGTACCAACTCATCACACCAACTACATAAGAAATGTCAGGTCGAGTCAAGGTTAAGTAGATCAGACTACCTACCAATTGTCGATACATCATCGCATCTTCCAAATCTTTTCCTTCATGTGCACACATTTTGGCATTTGGCTCCATCAGCGTTGAAATCAACTTGCATTCGAGCATTCCGAACCTCTTCAACAAATCTTTGGCATACTTCTGTTGATGGAGAAATATTCCTTCTTGTGTGCGATCAACCTCTAGAAAAAGGAAATGCTTGAGTTAACCAAGTTCCTTCATCTGGAAACGGACTGATAAATTCTCCTTCGTCCAAAGAATTTTTGCCTCATCATCACCGATTATGTTTAAGTCATCCACATACACTAGCACGATAGCTAGCTTTCCTTCATTGGCTTTGACAAACAAGCTGGAATCTGCAGGTGTTACTGAATAACCACTTTGTGTTAGAAATTCAGAAATCTTACCATACCACACCATGGGTGCTTGTTTCAATCCGTAGAGTGCTTTTCGCAGCTTACACACATATTCAGGATGATCTTGGCTATGAAATCTCATTGGTTAGATCATGTAGATCTCCCGATCCAGCTCTCCATGAAGAAAAGTATTTTTCACATCCATCTGCCATAGATTCCAGTCTTTGTTGGCTGCAACTGCAAGTAGGACTCCTACTGTTGTAAGTTTTTTCACTAGACTAAACGTTTCATCATAGTCTAGTCCGTATTGTTGAGAGAAACCACGAGCTACCAATCGTACCTTGTACCTCTCGATTGACCCATCTGGACGGCGCTTTATCTTGTAAACCCACTTGCAGAATATGTATTTCACATCTCTTGGCTTTGGCACGATATCCCAAGTCTGATTTTGCTGAAGTGCATTGATCTCTTCTTTCATAGCTGTCATCCACTCAGAACTCTGCGATGCTTCTTCGAACGTCTCAGGCTCTGTTGCTTCTTCAATTATGGCTGCATTGGCATATTTAGGATTTGACCTTCGTGTTCTTGTTGACCTTCGGAGTTGAGATTGTGGAGTTGATTCTTCTGTTTCACTAGGCCCACCATTTTCATTTGGTTGTTGATACACGTCAGTTGGAGTTGGATAGTATGCTCCCTCATCTTCTGTTGCAGCTTTTCTCCAAATTCTCTGGAGTCTAGTAGCACCTCCTTCTCTGAGGACCACCAAGAAGACGCTTCATCAAACACCACATCTCGTGAAGTGTAACATCTTCCACTTGTTGGATCGCAACATTTCCACCCCTTTATTTGGCTGTCGTATCCCACAAAGATACATCTAACAGCTTTCTTGTCAAACTTGCTCCGTAAATGATCAGGAACAAATACATAACATACACAGCCAAATACTCGAAAGTAACTAACTGTAGGTTTCATATCCCACAGTTTTTCAAAGGGTGAGACAAATTCTAACTTTGGTTGAGGAAGCCTGTTGATTACTTGAGCTGCAGTTTTCATATCTTCTGCCCAAAACCTTCCTGGTACATTCTTGTCATGGAGCATACTTCGACATATTTCTACAAGATGCCGGTTCTTTCTTTCCGCTACGCCATTCTGTTGTGGCGTGTTGGCACATGTGAACTGGTGACGCATTCTACAATCTCTTAGATACTAGGAAAATGCATTCGAGGTATATTCTCCTCCATTATCCGTGCGTATGCAACGGATTTTCTTTCCCACTTCTCCTTCAACTGTCTCCTTAAACTCTTTAAATTTTGAATATGTTTCAGATTTTTCTTTCATAAAGAAAACCCACACATAACTGGAGAAGTCATCAATGAACGTCACCATGTATCGATGGTTGCTTGATGGGCCCGAACACATCGGAATGAACCAACTCCAATGGCTCTTTCGCTTTAAACTTTGACTCTTCGTATGGTAATTGATGTGCTTTACCATACTGACATCCTGCACAAACCGTGCCCGTTCTCACGTCAAGTTGAGGTAGCCCCTTAAACATTGACTTCTTCATCATCACATTTAGCTTGTGATAGCTAACGTGACCTAACTGCATGTGCCATAAATCTGATGTTTCATTTTTCCTTGTCCTATCTACATATGCAGATTCTGCTGACATTACGTAGACTGACTCCAATCGTCGCCCCTCCATTGTTGGTATTTCTGAGATTTTGAGGTCACGATACACCTTCACATCTCGTGGACCGAACAAGACATAGTGGCTTGACGATGTCAATTGGACCATAGACTCACAATATATAGCTTAGAAATATTATTTGAGAAATTTCTTGAAACATGTATTAGATTTTCAATTTTCATGTTAGTAACTGTATTAGTGCCACAAAACCATTTGGATTGGTGTTTGACTCATATTGAATCTATCAAATGAGTGATTTTTCGGTGTGACTGGAACACATGGTGATAACAGTAAGATATGTGTGTAAAAAAGTTAATAACTTCAAAAATTACGGAATTCCATTTTTATTTCCTCTTTTTCTTTATTTATAAACATATAAGAACACTATTCTTCTTCTCTCTCTTTTTATATTCTTCTCTTTTTCTTGTTTTCAATGTATTTCCAAAATTAAAATGTCCACAAGCACATGACGGAACCCGCTGTCCCTAGCCATAGAGAGATCGTAAAAAGGCCCCAAGCAACTCAACTGCTATCAGCGCACAACAGATATGCAAAATATTAATTAGAGAAAAAGGAGAGTGAGAATAGTGAATAATTCAAGATCAAACAATCTATCAAGAGATTGAAAATTATATTTTTTTACTTAGATAATCTATGTTTAAACTTTACACAAATTCAAGACAAACGACCAGCAGTTGAATTTAGAATGGATATCAACATTCGCTTGATCGAAAGGTTGCTCATTTGTGGCCGAAAGGCAAGAGTTCGAGTCGTGGAAACAATATTTTTGTAAAGCAAAGATAAGTTTGCACACAATAGACGTCTCCCCACGCGCCCCGACCCTCGCAAAGCAAGGAGTTTTGTTGGCTTGAAGTTGCCCCTTATCAATATTCGCTTGATCCTACAGTGATTTTTGCGCACTATGAGGTCATAAAATACAAATTACAGGGCAATAATTCCTACACCGGAACACCAACGAGGAAGACTTATAATGTCATGCTTTGGAAACACGTATGCAAACTAACAAAGTAAGTACTGTTACCAAAAAATGAAAAAGATTCATGCAGAGAGATGAATAAGATCAGTCCAAAGCAAGAAGCGTAAGTGTTCACCAAAAAAAAGGAAAAAGCATAAGTTTCCATACTTACAACTGCACCACCAAATTCACCCTTGTCGCGCCAACGACTTTCCTCACACTAGCATCATCCCTCCTCACGATCATAATTGCCAAAATTTCATAATTTAGACCCTGTTCGAACCTTGATTCATATACACAAGAACAATTGCAATTACTGAAGAACCAGATTACAATCAACTTCTTCAGCACAGTTTTCTCTGCACAAGAACACATTATATAAATTGTTGCAGGCTAAAGATCAAACCAACTTCCTAACAAATATTACACATGGACTAGTAAAATCGTATTACAAAGGACGATATGGCATGTGACGTGGCGAGTGCTTAATAGCATCCTAACATTACCCCTCCCATGAAAACAACCTTGTCCTCAAGGTTGGAATTTCACTCTAGCAACAATCCATTGTACTCCCTTAATGCTCAAACAACCAAAACGTTAGCAGCAGCTTTCAACTATGCTTTACATATTCCTCTGCTCCCAATTTTCACCGCCGATAAGAGATGCATGGAACTTGACAATTGGCTCCAATTCTTTATCCTTCATTTCTACCAGCATAAACAAAATAGCAATTGGTTAAGATCCCTTTTACTTGAATGACAAGGGCATTACTGATCAGCTCTCTCTGCAAACTAGCAACTAATATACCATCTCATTTTGATTTTCCTTCTCCTTCGTAGAATCAGAGACCACCATTGCAGAGTCCACTCCACCATATTATACATGTTATATTTTGTAATCATACTTTGCAAAGTATTCCCGAGACAGCAGAACGAGGGAAGGATCGAGGTTCCCACCAATTTTCTGATTTTTAAAATGCTATGGAAATCGTTAGAGGAGTTAAGAGAGACCCGCTTCCTGAAATTGTCACCTTCGCCTTAATTTGCAACTTCTGGTCTATATTATTTAGAGTGCCAATAATATACCTTCGCCTGAATTTGCAACTTCTGGTCTATATTATTTAGAGTGCCAATAATATCTACGGTGTTTTATTATTCTAGTTTCTGTTTTTATCTTTTTTGTTTCTGAATGTCCAAGGCATTGTTTGTCCTCTTATTCACTAGAGGCATGCGGCTTGAATAAAAGAAACACGTTGAACGGGGAATATAGATCTACCTCTAGGCTCTTACTCTAATCCCACATCGAACAATACTATTACTGACGCAGCTGCTTATAAGTTGTTACAACACACAGTTATATTGCCGAGCCTAGTAGCGTGTGCTTGTAACTAGGCAGGGCATTAAGGTGATTGATGGAAGTGGAGCCCGACCCAGGTGGGTAAAAGTGTTTGAAATCTGTTCACAAACCCCCGTATGGGGTGTGAGGTCGCACTAAGCACGCCCTATGCTACTCGGGTTAGTAGGGCACCCCACTCTCTAAGGGTGGGTAGCAAACCAACAACGAGCTTTAGGCCGGGGCATGATGGGGTCTCCAAACCAGATATCAAATTTAATGCCTAAAATAAGCGAAAAACTACATGACAACATCTCTCGGCTTAGAAATTCGTATCAAATCGTTATCTCTAAGAACAAGGAGGAGTCTCAGAAACAGTAATTCATTTATCCAGAGACAGACCCAATCTCTGTGTAATAGAGTCTTGCAAGGCAAATATAAAGCTTCCATTGGGGTGCAACAGCAATTCTCTACAAGAACAAGCTGAACAACAGCAAAATCACGTCCACAAGAACATGACGGAACCCTTTACCCCAAGGTATAGAGAGACCGTACATAAAAAGGCCCCAAGCAACTCGACTGCCATCAGCGCAAAACAGATATGCAAAACATTAAAAGGAGAGAAAAGGGAGCGAAAAGTTGTGAATAATTCAAGATCAAACAATCCATCATGAGTCTGAAAATTCCACGTTTTTTAACTGTGATGATGATCTTTGTTTAAACTTTACACAAATTCAAGACAATCGATCAATCGATATAAAATACAATTTACAGGGCTATAATTCCTACACCAGAACACCAACGAGTAAGAGTTGTAATGTTATGCTTTGAAAACACGTACGCAAACTAACAAACCAAGTACTGTTACCACCAAATTCACCCTTGTCGCACCAATTAACGACTTTCCTCCATAGTTCTGATCATCTTATGTTTCTTCAACAGCCAGAACCAGGAACCTTTCACCTGCAGCTCCATCCCAACAATTACAGGATCTCCATGAACAAGACATAGGCTCCCACCCCCCCCCCCCCCCCCCCACCCCCCCACCCCAAACAAAAACAAATAGTCGTATCAAAACAACGGGGCAGACCACAAATTTCATGAACTCGTTTTAAGTCTTTCTCTCTAAATCATACCAGAAAAACCTACGACAGTCCTCCCTCAAAAAGAGACAAACAAAAAAACGTCATACATTCATGTTTCGCTGCATGTTCAAGGCCTTAAGGTTGCACGAAAAATGCGTGCTCCCCTTCAAAAGGGAATCTGAAGCATGTCATTAATTTTAGGGACACTTTGGATGCGGTCCTTAGCTATCAATATTCTTTGATTGAAACCTTGTTAGTTTTTAGTTTTTGATTGAGGTCCCTGACATTAATGTAATAATGTAAGTTACTATATTTTTAAAATTAAAAATTAAAAATTGAAATTTGTAATTGTTTATATTAATGAGATTTTAAATAAAAACCATAATTTATAGGATTAAAAATAATAAAATATAAATGATACTCTCTATTATATTGTGTGTGTGTGTACATATATGTATGGGTACATTAACCAAAATTAACAAAAAAAGTTATTGTACCAAAACATGGATACATTCTCAAATCAACGAAAAAGAATGTACCCATATAAGTTTAAACATGGATTAAAAAATTTGAAAGGGTTTTATATTAAAAAAAGGGTACATTTTACATATAACAAATTTTTGATATATTTGAGAATGGGTACATTTAAGATTAAAAAAATTTAAAAATTATATGAATGGGTACATTTAAGATTAAAAATTTGAGAATCTTTTTATATATAAAAAAAAAACTAATAGGTACAAACTTAATTTAATTTAATTTTTTTTATTATTTTGGAAATGTTTGAATTGAAAATTAATTAGAAGTTTAATAGAGGTGTGAGTATTAAACCCTAAATTAATTACTAATTTTTATATTAAAAAATTATATAATAAACATGTAAATTCATTATCACATTAATGCTAGGGACTTGAATCAAAATTTGAGAACTAATAAGGTCTTAGTCAATGAACAGTAAGAACTAGGGACCGGATACTAATTTTTCCTTAATTTTATCTATAATTGGTTGTCCTCCGACTAGGCTTATGAGTTCTGAGTTAAACAAAGTGTGATGGTTCGATTATTTTTTCTATCTCGTCTTTCTATTTTAACTAGGCAAGCCTTTTTTAATTCTAAGTTAAATTAGGCGTAACGGTTGCCTTATTTCGTCTGTTTCATCTTTCAATATTAACCGAGCGAATTTTCTGAGTTTTGAGTTAGATTAGACGCGACGGTTGAATTATTTTATCTATTTCATCTTTCTATATTATGTGATTGATTTCTATTCTAAATCTTGTGAGTTATTCAATTCAATCTAAGTACATATGAGAACTTTATACCCTTGACTCACTTTCTTTGAATAGGGTAAATACTGAAATTACGACTCATCAACTCCAATTGCAATAAGTGCACTTGCCGAATAGTCAATAAATCCCAGCATTGATAAAGATATACTTGTAGAACAAAAGGGAATGAGGACGTTTTGTGAGGATCCTCTTCGAATTCTTATTGTGAGGATCGTGGGGATCCTCAAATCGTGTATGTTCATCGTATATCGTACTGTTAGAAATCATTTTAAATATTTTTCTTTAAAAATTAAACATGAATAGTACCTGACGAAAATTGACCGCACGATGTACAATAAACGAGTACGATTTAATAATCCGAAGAGGATCTTCATACAATAAAAGGGACAAACATGGCTTGAAAACTGATCCAACAGAGATAGATATGAATTAATGTCTCAACTGTTGTACGGATAAGCTCAAATGTTAAAATTCCCCAAGAGGCAGGAAGAGGAATTCTCCAAATCAGACTATAAAACTTCCCATCAAAAGTTGGAATCAAACCAGGAAAGGAGATAAATGGAATTAAATCCCATAATAAGACGAAATAGGCAAAGTAATCCATCATGCCATAACTAATTCAGATGACTCATATGGTATCACACATTGAATTGAAGAATAACCCACAAACGAAATAATCCAACCGTTGCACATGGTCTAACTAAGAACTTAGAACACTCGTCTGGTTGATAAGAAGGACAAAATAATTCAGAACTCAGAACTCATAAAGCTCATTTGGTGCCTCAGATTAGACTGAATTCGATAGTTGTATTTCTTTCACATCACACATGCATGTAATATAGTTAATAGCGGAAATAAGCAAATCACAAATACAATTAACCACTAACCTTGTGAAGCCATTGTAGCAGAAAAAACTAGAGCTCTTCTACACTCAACACTACTGTATGCAATTAACAAACAATAGGGCTTGTTCTCTCTGTTTTGCGTAATCAGAGTGAATGCAGGGACCTCTATTATATATCCTTAGTGGTGGTATTTGATTAGGTTACTTCCCATCATGTAATCCTAATCAAATTGTATAAACAAATAACCTTATCACCAGGGCCAGCTCTGAGGGTAGCCCAAGTAGGCCCCAGCCTAGGGCCCCCTCTTCGGAAGGGCCCCAAAAAAATTTTATATCTTGTAATTAACATATAAATACAAAAAAAAATTAAGAAATATCATAATTCATTTGTTAGTGCAGTGTAAATGTTGGCTTCATTTTTCTTTGGGGTGTTGAGTTCGAAACACGAAGCTGTCTTTTAATCACTAGATTTGTCTTGTTTTTCAAATTTACTATCAATCCATCTGTCCAAATGCATATAAAGTTATAAAACTCAAGTTTCTTTGCAATATTTTTTCTTTTAACTTCTCATTCTCTCCATTTCTATCGAATGTTTAAACCAGCTTCTCATTCTCTTTATTTCTATTGAATGTTTAAACCAACTATCATATGGTCTTAAAGATTGTACTTTAAGGTAATCAAAACTTTGAATTATATATTTTTCTTTTCAATAACTTTTTATTCAATGGATTATTTTAATATTCAATTCGTTAGTGTGATGTTGATTTTAGAAGAAAAAAAATACACAAGAGAAACAATTGGCGTTGAATTTATTATACTCATCAATCAAGTTTTATTGTTATTTACTCTCTTGATCATCAAGTTTTGGTGTTCTTCACTCTCAATCTTAAACTCTCGACTGCAAACATTTAGTACATTTATGTTTAAAAACGTGAATTGTGTAATGTTTAAATAATGTTTGTATATTTATCTTCTTTTGATATTAATTTTTAGGGAAAAAAACTGTTTACTACTCTCATATTTTATGGTTTTCAACATTTAATACATCAAGTTTTTTTCGTCCCAGAGTCATACCTAAAGTGTAAATTTTGGGACAATCTCATACATCCATTAGTCAAACTGTTAAATCTGCCGTTAATTGTGACGTGGAGCCCATGTGGACAATGACTAGGCGTCACGTGTCATCCACGTTTTGTTTGTTCTTCTTCTTCTTCTTCTTCTTCCATGACTAGGCATCACGTGTCATCCACGTTTTGTTTCTTCTTCTTCTTCTTCTTCTTCTTCCTCCTCCGAATCTGGGTTGCGGTTTTTTTTTTCTTTCTTCTTCCTGCTTCTTCTTCTTTCTTCTTCCTGCTTCTTCTTCTTCCTTCTTCCTTCCCCTTCTTCTCCTTCTTCTTCTTCTTCTTCCTCCGAATCTGGGTTGCAGATTCCGTTTTTTTTTTCTTTCTTCTTCCTCCTTCTTCCTTCTTCTTCTTCTTCTTCCTCCGAATCTGCAGTTTTTTTTTTCTTCTTCTTCTTCCTCCTCCTTCTTCCTTCTTCCTTCTCCTTCTCCTTCTTCTTCTTCTTCCTCCAAATCTGCAGTTTTTTTTTCTTCTTCCTCTTCCTCCTTCTTCCTTCTCCTTCTTCTTCTTCTTCTTCTTCCTCCGAATCCGCAATTTTTTTTTTCTTCTTCTTCCTCCTTCTTTCTCCTTCCTTCTCTTTCTTCTCCCTCTTCTTCTTATTCTTCCTCTGAATCTGCAGTTTTTTTTTTCTTCTTCCTCCTTCTTCCTTCTTCTTCCTTATCCTTCTTCTTCTTCTTCTTCCTCAGAATCTAGGGAAGATGAAGGATTTTTTTTTATTTTTAATATATATATATAATTATTTATTTATTTTATAAATAATTTATTTTTAATTTCCACGTGGGTGACACGTGACGCTCAGTCATTGTCCACATGGGTGACACGTCACAGTTAACGGGAGACTTAACAATTTGACTAACGGACTTATGAGATTGTCCCAAAATTTACACTTTAGGTATGACTCTAGGACGAAAAAAACTTGATGTACTAAATGTTGAAAACCACGAAACATTAGAGTAGTAAACAGTCTTTTGCCCTAATTTTTAATGATATTTGATGTGAAAATAGAACTTTTTATGTATTTAGCGAATTTTTTTTATACAAATCAATATACAAAGAACCGGAGATTAGAGAATTTTAGGGCCTCGCTTCGAAGGCTCGCTTAGGGCCCCCAAATTCTCAAGGCCGGCCTTTCTTATCACCACAAACCAAAGTTATCATATCATAATAGTTAAAACCTATTCATACCGGGATTACTTCCAGCTTTATATCCGATCAAATAGATTCCTTGATAGCTTTACAAGTCTAGTCTATCCCAATCTCTTATGACTTCAATCCCTTAAGCACGTTGTTACAACCACCCCCAAAATAATTGAAAATTTTATTATTTTCACCCCAAGCCGCCACGTGTCAATCATCCAACTCCATTTCTTTTCCTTTTCTCTGTCCCCCACCCCTGTGACTCTCTTCTTCTCTGTCTCTCTTTCCCGTAACTCTCTCCTTCTCAACTCTCCCGAAGCTCTCTCACTCTCCCGTGTATCTCTCTCTCTCAAACTCTCGTATCTTTCTCTCCCCCTGGACTCGCGAAGACCCTAGCATTTCCAGGAGAGACTTGTAGCGAACCAGGGATCCCTGCCCAGCGAGATAGACGGCTCGGAGCAAAGCTCCGACGAGTTTTCTTCCTGTTTCAGTACGGGTAAGTCTCGATCCCTCATTCTCTTACCCAGGTTGAACTTTGGTTGTGATTTGGAAGTTTAAACCTTCCATTTTTGCGTAGGTTTTACCTTGGAAACGGTTTGGGTGAGCACACCCATTTTTCCGGCGAACCCGTGCATTCTGAGGGCTTTCCCGGTCACCTCCGACCGAGTTACGATATTTGGAAGGTATAAATCTCTTCCTCTCTCTTTGTTCTTCATGATCCTACCTAGATCGGAGCTTGAAGCTCCAGTTTTCAGGTGACCGAAGCTGTAGCAGCTCCGGCCTTTTCTCTCGGCAAGCCAAGGCCAACCGGCCTTTCCCATTTCCTTTCCTGCGGGCCTCCAGCCCGTTTTGCCTTAGCCCAGTACCCTAACCCATTCAGTTTTTATTTTTAGTTGTTTAGTTTTAAAACCCAAAGGGCTCGGGCCCTAATTTGAGTGGCCCTGGGCCGGATTTAAATCAAGGGCTTAAAGCCCTGTTTTCTGTCAGTGAGGCCTTAAGGCCTTGTGCCTGTGGGTGTGTGTTAGGCATGCACATGCATGTCGTGCATGTGTGTGTGTGTGTTATTAAATATATGTTTGGGCTTAAGCCCAAACCCCTTTTCCAAACCCTAAACCCATCCAAACCCAATTCCCTTATTTTATTAGTTTAAACCAATCTTTTAGAAAATCCTTTTATTTAATTATTACATTCTTGTTCTTAGGTAAAATTGCTAGTGGAGAAATTATGTATCCTTATTCGCACGACTCTTCTGCTAAGGAATATTTGTGAGTGGACCCCTTCTAAAATTACATGATTTAATAGTAATTGCATAAATGATTAGCATGCCTACGAATTTTGTGAATTGATTTATATCAATCATGTTTACTGAATTTATTGATTTCGTCTCGTGTTTTGGTGAGGAAATAATTGTTAGCTTATATTGAGCTATATTTTAATATATATCATATTTTCTATAAAAACCATGAACTGGTAGACTATCTGATAGATGACGATAGGATGCTAGAACATGTTTTTGAACCCCTCTTTATAGTATAGACGATTATCGGTAACCTATACGATAAAGTGGTTATTTAAGAAAGGCGTAACTATTTTGTGCGTACCTAGTAGACACTATGCCGCCTGGGGCGAGAAACTGGTGTTGGCATTTAGGCCGGGAGAAATAATCCCTAGCTACAGGCTGAGGGACATGGAGCAGGTATTGGGCCGGGAGTTGGTAATCTCTGGCTACGGGCGCAGAGACCACGGATCAGGCATTGGGCCGGGAGATATATATATATTCAGTGATCTTTCTAGCAGCACACCGCGTTTACGAGATGATTTATGATACGTTTATTGTTTTAATTTCTGCGATGATATTCCGCTATACATATGAGTTTTGAGACATTTGGCATGCTAGGATTTTTATTAAATCCATCACTTATTATGCTAGTAGTTTTCATTTATATAAACTTTGGGGGTTAGTATCTTGATAACTGTTTCATTATTATCGTACATATGAACTTGGTCCACTCACCTTTGTTTTGCACCCCCATTCAGGTCATAGAAACGAGGACTACGACTGGACGTACGAGGCATTCCCCTACCAGTAGCACTCCATCACCCACTTGTGTGATATCTTGTAATGTTCTTTCTTTTTGTAAATCTGGTTTAAACTGTGTCTGGTTCATTCTAGACGTTTCCGTGAATGTTGTTAACTACTCTTAAATTCTGACGTTATTCATGAATGTTTTCTTCTAATCATTACTCTTATAATCAATTAATGGCTTTCGTCACCTTGAGTGTCGGCCAGCACGTGTCTATCCTGATATTCGAAGAATATCAGGGTCGGGGCATGTCACACGTGATAAACTTAGTGTGCAGCTCTAATTAGATTACAATGCATACACAAGGACAATAGCACTTGCAACAAACCCCTTGCAAGCTTCGACTCATTTACAATACCCTGCACATATTCATACACACCGCAGAAAACCCCACGCAGCTCCGCAGCCCTATACATATTCATACACACCTTTCTCCAAACCCCATCCAGCGCCGTAGCCCTATACATATTCATACACACCTCTCTCCACACACATATATATATTTTTATATTTTGTACTATAAAACCCCCCCTACATTTCCGTACGTATATAATATATAGTATGCTCGTATGAAGCAATGAAGAGTTCAACTTTACTTTACACCTTCAGTTTTGATTTACGTGCACCATTGAGACGAATGCAATGTTACTAGCAATTTCCATCCACGAACCGGCTGGCGCCGAAAATGCCACGGTCTTCCACCACCGGAAGATCAAGCAACATCATTCAAGAACAGAAATTGAAACAGTTTGGAAGAGTCACCATCGTTAGCTTTCCATCGTTAGCTGCACTTTGACAAGTTTTGACTGCCCTCAAACCATGTAGAGTTGCTGCACAAGTTTTCACTCACCTGACATACCTAGTGTTTGCATAAGTTGTTTTATATCTAAATTCAAATGTAAAAGAGATTTTGGGAGGGTGATTACATAGCCTCGCCTCCTTGGCATGTCTACCAACAAATGGTGTTGCAATGCAAGGAATGATGCGGCAAGACAAGGCGAGGGCGGTTTCTCCAATGATCACAAGAAACCAATTGCTTGTGAATAGTTGGGTTACTTTCTTTTCTGCCTTTTTTGAAGAGGAGTTCATTATAAATGAAGTACATAAGTGAATTCAACACACCATTTTTCTGCTGCTTCACACCCTTGTTTATTTATAGCCTATAGATTAAACGAATTAAAAAAAAAAATAAGGGATAAAAACAAAATAAGAGTGCAAAAAGAGAAAAATGTGTGTCTGGCATACATACAAAACGAATTAAAAGAAAAATAAGGGATAAAAAAAGCATGACTGTACAAATGGAGAAAAAAAAGTGTCTCATTTATTATGAAGTAAATAACTAGTACATGCTTAAGACAAAAAAAGAAACAAAGTTCTGTAGCATAAGAAACCACGCATCAAGGCTTAGTCTGGCATAAGGAATGAAAGATGGATGAACAAAACTATATATCAGAACTCAATCGTCGAACTACTATACCTTTTGACACACTTCAAATATGATAAAGAATAATATTATGACTCGTCAACTCCAGTTGCAATAATTAAATAATTTTTTTTTGTTAAATCAATAATTAAATAATTAAGTGCACTTGCAGAATTGGCAATAAATACCAACATTGACAAAAATACATGATGCTTGGTGAATGAGAGGACAAATTAACATATTGAAAACAGAGAGAGATGAAATAATGTCTCAAATGTTGTACGGATAATTAAGCTCAAACCTTAAACTTCCCAAGAGGTATAGGAAGAGAAATCCTCCACATCCTGATGATGATACTAGAAAACATCCATCAAAATTTGGAATCAAACCAGGAAAAGAAACGAATTAAATCCCATAATAAGACGAAATAGGCGAAGTAGTCCAACTGTTGTGCAACAGCTAATTCAGATGACTCATATGGTCCCTTGGATTAGATTGAATTAGATAACTCACAAACATTAGAACAAAAATCATTCACATAATTAACCATTGTGCTTATGCTAACTCAAACTCAAAAAGCTCTTCTGGTTAACTTAGAATTCAAAAGGCTCGCTTGATTAATATAGACAAACGAAAAAGATCGATGCCTCAAATTAGATTAAATTAGTTAACACATCACATAACATTGTTATGTATACAAGAAACCTTGCAAGCTCCGACTCTTTTACAATATCCTGCACATTACGTTTTCTTAGTACACTCCTGAAATTAAAACTAAAAATAAAAAAGATTAAGGCAGCAAACCTTCAGCCCTTTAGATATTTATACACACTTCCATTTATTTGTACTGTATACATATATACACACCCTACTATATATATATATGCTATGACATATGAAGCACTGTACCTTGTGCAACTTTATTTACCAAGTCACCACTTTTGATCTCTATACCTTCCCTTCAAGTTTGATTTACATCATGCACCACTGAGACGAAGGCAATGTTTCCCAGCAATTTCCATCCGTGAAACCGCCGCCGAAAATCCCTTGATCTGCCACCACCGGAAGATCAAGCGACATGGCTGCCTACGTCCATATCGAGTCATCAAACACCGGAAAGCTCTCGCTCATTTTCCCCCAGAATATCCCATCCATGCCTTCATTGTTCACACCACTACTCATATTCTCCTCCACTTTCATGCCCCCCTGCTCCGGCTGATCCACCTTCACATTCGCATAATTATTGCAAATAACAGGTACTGCAATATATTTCACAGGAGCAGCATAACATGCAGGATTAGTCCAAGTACCTGACAGATTGTTCTGCACAAGGGTTTGGTTCGAATTTTTTTCCTGTTTTTTTTTTTTTTTTTTTAATTCGACGGTGGTGGTACTTTTATGACGGAGGAAGGTAGACATGACTGAAACGTGGCTTGTGGAGGATTAGGACTTGAATACTTGGCATGGTGAACGGGAGATATAGTGTACATGGATGGCTAGCCTCACTGTTTAAATCTCTAATACACACTTGGCTTGCAACTTTGTTTGCTTTCTTGCTCAGGTTGCAATCGAAGAGGAGCAAAATTCCAGTTCTGCTTCCTCATTTTTCATTTTTTTTTATTAAATCCGAAATACAATGACATAGTAGATTCACGTCGGATATTTAACTCAGGGATGAATCGTAATGGACGAATAACACCAAGAAAGTAAAGTTTTAAACTGTACAGAAAACTGACTAAGTATGTCTTTTTGAAGTTGACTAGAAGTTGAGATAAAGAGAGAATGGATGAATAATAGTAGGAGAAAAAAAATTCTTAAACGGTACATAAAACCTTTTTGAAGTTCACTAAAAGTTGAGATAAGTGATAAATGGATGAATAGTAGTAGGAGAGAAAATCCTTAAACTGTAGAAAATTGAGCATGTCTATCTGAAAATTGGAAGTTGAGAGAAAACTTAAACGGTACAGAAAACTGCCTGAGCATATGTATGAATAACAGTAGGAGGAAGATTCTTAAATTGTACAAAAAAACATATTGTCTTTATGAGTTATAAATGAGAAATGGATGAATAACAGTATGAGAGAAAATTCTTAAACTGTACATAAAATTCACTGAGAATTAAGATAAGTGAGAAACTTGTTGACAGTTAAAACAGGTTTTTGTTTATAATTATTTTTTCACCTTTTATTTGAATAACAAGATAAACATGATCATTTTATTTTTATTTTTTCAAAATATTCGGAAAAGAAAGTGTTTGGGATTTATGAAGGTATTTTTTTTCTTTCTCTATGGAGGTATTTGGGTGATGGTATCCGTTTTTAAGGGTTCAATTTATTATTAACATTATAATGAAATCAACGTCGGATATTAAGTTATAAAATTATTTCGAATATTAATTAAAGTTATAAAACTTTAACCTAAGATTAATAGAAAGGAACAAATGGTGTAGACACAAGAAGATAGATTAATAAGTCTTAGTACTTCAAAACCATTTGTTGTGATAGTAGGGACTCACAATATATATCTTAGAAATATTTGAGAAATTTGCTGAAACATGTATTAGATTTTCAATTTTCATGTTAATAACTATATTAGTGCCGCAAAACCATTTGTATTAGAGATACTTGAAGAAGTATTGACACCCACAAGTACGGACTTTCATTTTTATTTTCTCTTTTTCTTTATTTATAAACAGATAAGAAAGCTATTCTTTCGTATCTCTCTTTTCTCTTCTCTTTTTCTTGTTTTCAATATATCTCCATAGATATTTTGACCAAAAATAGGATCTCTCTCCTATACACACTCATATATATAGTATGGACATATGAAGCACTGAAGAGTTCAATTTTATTTACCAAGCCATTGAGATGAATACAATGTTTCTCAGCAATTTCCATCCAGAAACCCGCCAGCCCCGAAAATCCCATGGTCTACCACTACCTAAAGATCAAGCGAGTCAGCGACATGGTTGAACAGATACTGGAACAGTTTGGAAGAGTCACCATCTTTAGCTGCATTTTAACAAGTTTTGACTGCCCTCAAACCATCTCGAGTTGCTGCACAAGTTTTCACTCACTTTCCATAGATAGTGTTCGAACGTAAAACAGATTTTGGGGAAGGGTGACTACATAGCCTCTCCTCCTTTGCATGTCTACCAATAAATGGTGTTGCAATGCAAGGAATGACGCGGCAAGGCGACGCGAGGTGAGGCGAGGGCGGTTTCGTGTGATCATAGCATTCTATTACGAAGAAATTGAGGTTCCACCATAAAATCAATCGGCAATAGAGGGAATAGCCCAACTACTTATAAGCACATGCAAATCTCTCTTTTTCTTGGTGTGGAATTAATTCTTAACATATTAACCACTATAAAGGCTCTGTTTTTGTATTGTCAATCACCACTTTCTTTTCTTCCTTTTTGAAGAGAATGATTTCATTATAAACTTTATTTTCTTCCTATTTTGAATTTGAAGAGAAGGATTTCATTATAAATGAGTGAATTATGTAACTGAATTCAACACAATGTTTTTCTGTTGCACATGCTTGTTATTTATGGCCTACGGATTAAACGAATTAATAGAAAATTGAGGGACAAAAGAAAATAAGAGTGTGCAAAATGAGTGAAAATGTGTCTACTACCGATTAAGAGCAACTTCATTCCTAAAAAATGAGTTGGCCCAAAGCCTATTTAATCCACCCAAATGAATAGTAATTGACTGCAATGAAAGTGCATCTCCACTCTTAAAAAATGAGCTGGGCAAGAGTCTAGTCAATTCATATTAAATTTTATAAAATAATAAAAAAAAATTTAATTTCGAATAGAAATTTTAACCAATCTTGTCATGCCACGTGTCATTTCTGAAAGTACAATTTTTGTGAAAGATGGTTAAGTGTGTGTGTGTGTGTATAAATCTTTTATTTTAAAATGAAATCCAAAAGGCCAAAAGTGGACACGTGGCCTTTAAGATTCTGACTTTTTTTTTTAACGCTGGAATGCGCACCCTGAATCCCACATGCCAACGGCAAAAAAAAAAAGAAATTCACATGGCTGACGTCAGTCTGGCGTCAAATAGGCCGGTTTCTTGCTAAGTCCATTATGTGCTGGCCTTAAAGCTGGCTTCCACTTTGGACCAACCTATTGGGTGGGGTGGAGTGGGTTGTTAGAGGTGGAAGTGCTGTAAACGAATTAAACGAAAAACCTACGACATTCCTCCCTCAAAAAGAGACAAACAAGAAAACATCATACATTCATGTTCCGTTGCATGTTCAAGCCCTTGCAGCAAGGTTGCACGAAACATGTGTGTTCCTTTTTCAAAAGGGAATCTGAAGAATGTCATTAATTTGATCCGTAAATGGTTAATTGTCCTTCGAATATTAATATGCTTACAAAGCTCCCAACAGAAACTGGACAAACATCAAGAGAAAAGACCATGGAACACGGTCAATCGGATGCCAGGAAAATGGAGCACATCATCAGTTATTCAGACACAAGAAGAAAACCAACCAACCAAACATACGAGAAAGGTGACGATTGATTTGAAAACAATTCTGACAACTAGCAAACTATCTAGCTAATACTGTTACAATAAAGAAAAAACCACTTAGCCAAAAGATGAGAGATCAATAAGCCTAGTACATAGCAAGCCACATAAGTTCACGTACTTGTATTTCAACCTATCAAGCCAATTACCCACCTTCCACCTAAGGTCATCTTTTGTTGCTTTGAGTACATCTACAAACCCTTATGAGAGATTTTTTAATGTAACCGGCACACGAGGTGGTACACCACGTGTCACTATACAAATGATGGGATATGTGCGTTAAAAAGTTAATAATTTAAAAAATAAAATTTCTCACCACTTACATAAAAACACGTCTCGTGTTTCAATCACGATAAAAAATTTCTCCCTTCAATGGTCGAAATTAGAGGTAGAAGAGAACTACTGCCTCCCACCAATCACGGGATCACCATCAATAAGACAAAGGCTGCCCTCGCAAATCTTTGCATCAAAGCGAAGTGGCAGACCGCAAATATTATCTTGGTATCCGATTTTTCCCTTTAAATCAAACCAAACAAATGCTTCCTCGTCCTTCTTCAAAAGAACTATTTCACCGTTCTTTGCGAAGACCAAAGGTGGGCAATAGTTAAGCAACCAAGTCATAGTTTCCTTTTTAATAGAATACAGAAGGGTCCAAGGTCCTCCAAAATCCTTCATAATCCAAACATCATTTCCGGTGTCCCAATCATGAACAGAAACACATAGAGAGCCCCCTAAAACCTCCAACTCCATGACGGTACTGTAATCCTCATCCACCGGGGTGTCAAATTCCTGATACTTTTCAGTAGCAAGATCAAGGGTCAGAATTATGAATCGATACATATCTAATCTGTTAGGCATTAGCCAACACAGCACCATTTGAAAACACCAGCGCCGTGTCATACACATTCAGTGTACTAAAATCATTGCGAGGCAAGTTCTTGATCCTTTTCCATGAGTTCAATTTGAGGCTGTAAATACTAACTTCAGAACTCACAAAGACTCCTTTACTATTAACAAGCTCCGCAATTCGCAAAAGTTTAAAGTCATCACTAACTGAATCATACCCGAACCCTAGGGATATATGTAGAGCTGATGATGGCTGCTGCTGCTCAATGGCTGGGAGGGGAATCGTCTTAAACTTTTGAATTGACGGGTTCCACAAAGCGACATTCGTACGGAGTCTATTGCAAATGCAAACCACTCCATGAATCGAGCACCCCAGTATCTGATACCTCTCAGGGGATTTCAACGGCCGCTCAATTTTAACGGGTGTCCAGAACGTTTCGCTGCCGTCGAAAGCCGATGAAAAAAAATCTGATGAGGGGGAGCCAATTGACCTGACTAAAATGGTGCGAAAGGACTTGGTTTGGATGGAGCGTTGAAGATGAGCCTTGATGAAGTGGTGGTGGTGGATGATGGCATTCCAAGCTTTGGAAACACAGAGGAATCGAATCAAATCCTTGGGCGGAAGCCTTGATAAGATGTCGAACAGTAGCTCCGGTGGGAAGTCTGACATTGACGTGGGTTTCTTCTCGGAGGAGCAACAATAATCTGGAGAAATCAGATCTGGAATTAGGGATTAGGGTTTAGGGTTTAGGGTTTAGGTTTGGTTTCTCTGGTAAAGATTATAGGAGAGTATATGGTATGAGGAAGGTCAAACGTTTCTCGCTCACTTCAATGGGTAGCCCAACTCTTGGAATTGAGTTCTTGATAGGATAAGGGTTCATCCAAAATTAGCGCCAAAAATTGAAAGAAAAGTAAGACACGTAATCTTAAATACCGATGACATGTAAATCAAATATTAATAGAGAAATGATGATCATTAAAAAAAGGATGATGTTAGGTAAATTTGTAGTTAAAATTTTGTAAATTAAATTACATAGAAGTTGATGATTAGATTATCATTTAAGTGTTGATTCACGTGTTTATTTTTTATTAATGACACATCATCTAATTTACAAACTTAATCTCCAAATTTAATTTTTCTAACATTACTCCACAGTAAAAGATAAAAGAAACATAAAGGTTATTACCTTAGTTGTAAGCTTGAAGGGGTTATTACCTTTGATCCAGTCCGGTTTGGAATCAATTGCATATTTGAGGATTTGGTGGATAAACAGTTGCAATGTCAAACCAGACGTTATGAATTAGGTTTATTTTTTATTTTTTATGTTAGAGTACTTTTAGTATTTTACTAAAAATCAAAGCCTGCGCGTTGCTGCGAGATTAGAAATTGTATAAAAGATTATGTTTGGAAGACATAAAATATTGTTAAGTTAATACTATTTACATTTGTAAAGATTTGGAAAATTTGTACACACAAAAAACATTTATCAATACAGACCACATTCTAAAAATCATAGATTTGATTTTATATACATGAAAAAAAGATTAGATCAACGCATACCATTTAGGTAGTTTCTGTAACTTTAAGATGGTATTACCTACTTACAAAAAATTACGAAACACTGGGCTATTTACATGCAAAATATATTACGGTATTGTTTCATTTACATCGATAAAGATGACAAAAGTTGTTCAATATCACTTTATGATTCAAATCAGAACCACCAATCCATGATCTTAACTAAAATCTAGCACCCCACACCCACATTATCAAATTTGATTTATTACATGGTACAAAATGGGAAACATATGAAAATTAAGATAATAGGTATCTAAAAAACTAATCTTTATATTCAATTCCAAGAATCAAACAAAGAAAAGAAAGAAAAACCTTGATCGTGAAGCGGGTTTTTGGTACATCTGTACACTCGGTGGATAACAAAAACACACAAAAGCACTTTCCCCATACCAACAAAAATAGCCCTCAACCAGAATTCAGAGCTGGAACCAAGAGAATAATATTTCAAAATAAAAGAATAAATAAAAACTTGTACCAAGAAAAAAATAAAGAGGAAAGAAGAGAGAAAAATAAAAATATGAGGTTTACGACTTATTCCTTAACCATCCAAAAGCCATAGCTGACCTGAGCAGTGTGTCAAGGTTACTCAGATCATGCAATCAATGGCTTTTTAAATTTATTGATTATTGATGCAAATGCCCATAAAGTCAATGAAATCAAATCCCTAGAAATCTAATCAGTAGATTAAACAACATTTCGGAAACTAGGACATCAAATTTACATTTTTCTACAAGAAAAGATGAAGCAAGGGAAACCAAATTTTGCAGGGTGAGACCAACTTATAATTAAATTCACTATTTCTGTCTTAAAATCCAAAAAAAACCAGAGTCTCCTGAAACCTTGTAACAAATTTGAGTCAATTACAATAACCAATTTAAGTCAACTAAACAACATTTGTAGTGTATGGGCTATACACTCACCCTTGCATAGAGGCTTTGGGAATCAGTGGATGTTCCTTCTAGCTCTTCATTTGCCACTCAAGTTGAGAGGTGCAACCTCTGTTGGACTCAAGCTTGAAGGAGCTCCGTCTGTTGAGCCCGATGGCATTACCGTCTTCTTCATCGTTGGTAATTGTCACCTGCCTGTTCTTCTTTGCCTTTATGTTCCTCTTGTTCATTTGAACCTGCATTGAATTTAGGATCATAAATCCTCACATAAACTAACTCCTGCCCCATTCTAATTTTTTTTGTAAGAAATGGTAACATTCGATAATCAAGTAAATTTTATACAAATGCACAGGAGTGGAGCGTCCATTCCTAAGAATTGTATATTCAGATATGGTGATGAAATTCAGTACGTTATAACAATACTCTTTGAATCCCTCGGTATTAAGTTGATTAAAAAAAAACCTTTTGCTTTTAGTTACCGATTGTTTCCAAATCACAGCCACAATTTTTGAGAATTAATACCACATGTTATAAGTTTGGGGTGTGCTATCTACACACCATTTTTTACTTCTCATACACCCTTATTGATTTTTATTCTTTGATTTTCTTCAATTCATCCGATCCGACGGTCGAAAATTAAAAAAATGTGTAAGAGGTAAAAAAGGGTGCATGGATATCACACCCCATAAGTTTAGTCCCTCCAACCAAAAGATGGATATCTGAGAAGGGATAAAATCATACACACATAAATCAAATTTAAAATTTTCCATCACACGAAAATTATAATTAAATAAAGCAAATATACTGTATCATATCACAATTACAGAAGCAAGGATTTTATAATGCCATAATATTTAACAACTATTATTCACAATTCTTAACAAATGAGTAGAAGACTAACATGTGCAAAGCATCGATGAATCACTTCGAAAATAAGATGCACAAAATCTGAAAACAGCACCTATCCAAAGCAAAAACTGAAAACAGCACCTAGAAACCTTCCGCGGCTTCGTTGTATGACCGACGAATTGGTTTGATGGGAAGAACTGGAGGTTTCTGGACCTCTGGTGAGATTTTTCGTCAGAGAAGAAGAGTGTTGTCGAAGAGAGAGAACGACAACACAGCGTGTCGACAGGTTTTCATTCAGACGATCCACATGCGTCCTTCATGGGCAGTTCCGTCATTTCACTGTAGAATTTGACAAAAGATAGTGTGCGGGAAAACAAAATAGGGGCAAAAGCGTCAAAACACTGTTAATAAACAGTGCTTTCTCTCACACGATAAACAGTGCTTTTTTGCTGGGTTTTAGTAGATAGTAATTTATTAAGGTTTTTTTAGTGGAATAAAAATAAAGATTGTTTTCTTGTTATTAGGTTTCGAGATTGCTTTATAGTTTCAGGATTTGGTAATGCACCACTTCTTATAGAAATTAAGTCTTGACATGGTGTCGTATAGTGTAGAAAAAGAATTTCTGATGATTTCATTCGTTCTTAAATATACAATATATTTTGAGTTCACAATAAGGGCCAATGGCACATCTTGTGGAGAGGCTTGGTGAGCATATCAGCATGCTGACTAGCAGAAGGAACAAAGTGATCACGATGGTTTTCCAATACTACTTTTTCAACAAAATGATAATCAGCTCGATATGGCGAGTGCGAGCAAAAAAAACAGAATTGGCAACTATATAAGTGGCGCTGAGGTTATCACAAATAGAGAAGCATTAGAAACTGCAATGAGAAGCCAAGTTCATAAAGTA
Source organism: Malus sylvestris (assembly GCF_916048215.2). Lineage (NCBI taxonomy): Eukaryota > Viridiplantae > Streptophyta > Magnoliopsida > Rosales > Rosaceae > Malus > Malus sylvestris. The sequence goes on from NC_062266.1 coordinate 5,447,433, forward strand.
AGTAAGACAACCATGCTGTTTTTTCATAGGAGTGAGACAATGAGCGGTATTCAGATTTGCACTAAAATGAGCAATAATGGACTGCTCTTTGGAACACCAAAAGATAAGATTAAAGCCCCAATAAACAAAATAACCACCGATAGAACAACGAATATCTGAGAAACTAACTTAATGATCCATAAATCATAACTAAAAGGTCAATGCGTTCAAATCATGTAGCTTTGAACAACCTATTCATAAGAACTAGATGATTTACCTCACACACGGGTTACAAGCCCCTCTACAAACATTCTTTATTCTAAAATTAGGGAGGGATCAAATTGTTTCGATTTTGCTTTATTTACACCACTATCATCAAAGTTGTGGTTGAGTTGGAAGGTAATTATTAAAAGTTAGGAGGGTAATTTTGTCTCAGAACAGATTTTGAAATATTTACGGTTTTGCCAGTCTATTCTAAAGTAGAGGTTGAAAAAGGCATTGTTCATGTTTGTGTGTTTGGCTGTGCTTCAGCCAAAACTCACGGAATGGGCTGAGAGAGATGGGAGGATTTGTTGAGGGATTTCAGGGATTTGCATAGAGAGGGAGATGAGATAGAGAGATGGATTTTAGCGATTTGCCAATCCTTCCCTTTCAGACACAAGCTCTGCAAATCAGTATTCTTCCTATTCGGGCAGGAAATTTGGCTGGGCAAGGTCCCTGGCTCGAGCACACAGCTTCCTAAGGAGTTGGCACTTTGGTTGATTGTCGGGCTCTGACTTGCCGAGATGCTGCAAGAGGAGGACAAAGTTAGTTCTGAAATGTGTCTTTGTGGGGCCTTAGGCGTATGCCTTGAGGCTTGCAATCAAAACTAACTAAGTGCTAAGGCATGCCACTGCCATCTCTGTATGGCAGATGTAGAACAAGTGTATTTGAGCCGATTACTTGTGCCCCAAGTTATTCTGACTTCTTGTTATCAAAGGATTGTCGTAGATGGGTTACGTCTACATTAAGTTCTTTACTATGCCTTGAGATCAAGGACTTTTAGTTCGTTATCTTGTATGCTTAAAGAGTGGAGGTTCAGATCTGATCAAGTCATCAATTTTAATTCACTTTTAATCTTCTTATGACAATAAAACCACTAAGTGAACCATATCTGAGAACTGATGGAACTTTGGATCATCAAAAGACTGGAAATGACTTGAATATATACTGGGGAATACTTATAACACCAGATCTATTAATTGAAAGACAAAACAAAGAGAGGCGGGCAAGATTTCACATTGTCGGGCAAGGTTATACGTCTTGCGATCTCTTTTTTTTTTTGCAGTGACAAAGGGTTAGGTAATAAAAGAGGGATGAGTGGTAAATGAGTTTACACAAGAGAATCGATACTAGAGAAGGTAGCAGAGCTTTTACATAGACTAAGAGAGAATGGATGAATAATAGTACGAGAAAAAAGTTCTTAAACGGTACAAAAAACCTTTTTGAAGTTCACTTAAAGTTGAGATAAGTGACAAATGGATGAATAATAGTATGAGAGAAAATTCTTAAATTGTAGAAAATTGAGCATGTCTTTCTGAAAACTGGAAGTTGAGAGAAAACATAAACAGTACAGAAAACTGACTGAGCATATGTATGAATAACAGTAGGAGGAAGATTCTTAAACTGTACAAAAAACATATTGTCTTTATGAGTTATAAGTGAGAAATGGATGAATAACAGTATGAGAGAAAATTCTTAAACTGTACATAAAACTAACTGAAAGTTGAGATAAGTGAGAAACTTGTTGGCAGTTAAAACAAATTTTTGTTTATAATTAATTTTGCACCTTTTATTTGAATAACAAGATAAACATGTTCATTTTATTTTTATTTTTTCAAAATATTCGGAAAATAAAGTGTTTGGGATTTATGAAGGTATTTTTTTTTTCTTTCTCTATGGAGGTATTCGGATGATGGTATCCGTTTTTAAGGGTTAAATTTATATTAACATTATAATGAAATCAACGTCGGATATTAAGTTATAAAATTATTTCGAATATTAATTAAAGTTATAAAACTTTAACCTAAGATTAATGGAAAGGAACAAATGGTGTAGACACAACAAGATAGATTAATACGTTTTAGTACTTCAAAACCATTTGTTGTGATAGTAGGGACTCACAATATATATCTTAGAAATATTTGAGAAATTTGCTGAAACATGTATTAGATTTTCAATTTTCATGTTAATAACTATATTAGTGCCGCAAAACCATTTGTATTGTTGTTTGACTCATATTGAGTCTCCTAGAGATACTTGAAGAAGTTATTGACACCCCAAGTACGGACTTTCATTTTTATTTTCTCTTTTTCTTTATTTATAAACAGATAAGAAATCTATTCTTTCATATCTCTCTTTTCTCTTCTCCTTTTCTTGTTTTCAATATATCTCCATAGATATTTTGACAAAAACTAGGATCTCTCCTATATACATACTCATATATATATATATATATGGTATGGACATATGAAGCACTGAAGAGTTCAATTTTATTTACCAAGCCATTGAGATGAATACAATGTTTCTCAGCAATTTCCATCCAGAAACCCACCAGCGCCGAAAATCCCGTGGTCTACCGCTGCCTAAAGATCAAGAGAGTCAGCGACATGGTTGAACAGATACTGGAACAGATACTGGAACAGTTTGGAAGAGTCACCATCTTTAGCTGCATTTTAACAGATTTTGGGGAAGGGTGACTCATAGCCTCGCCTCCTTTGCATGTCTACCAACAAATGGTGTTGCAATGCAAGGAATGACGCGGCAAGGCGACGCGAGGTGAGGCGAGGGCGGTTTCGTGTGAATATAGCATTCTATTATGAAGAAGTTGAGCTTCTACCATAAAATCAATTGACAATAGATGGAGTAGCCTAACTACTTATAAGCACATGCAAATCTCCATTTTTCTTGATGTGGAATTAATTCTTAACATATTAACCACTATCACGGCTCTGTTTTTGTATTGTCAATCACCACTTTCTTTTCTTCCTTTTTGAAGAGAATGATTTCATTATAAACTTTCTTTTCTTCCTATTTTGAATTTGAAGAGAAGGATTTCATTATAAATGAGTGAATTGTGTAACTGAATTCAGCACAATGTTTTTCTGTTGCACATGCTTGTTATTTATGGCCTACGGATTAAACGAATTAGAAGAAAATTGAGGGACAAAAGAAAATAAGAGTGTGCAAAATGAGAGAAAATGTGTCTACTACCGATTAAGAGCAACTTCATCCCTAAAAAATGAGTTGGCCCAAAGTCCATTTAATCCACCCAAATGAATAGTAATTGACTTCAATGAACAGTAATTGGTCAAGTGCATCTCCACTCCTAAAAAATGAGCTGGGCAAGAGTCTAGTCAATTCATATTAAATTTTATAAAATAATAAAAAAAAATTTTAAATTTCGGATAGAAATTCTAACCAATCTTGTCATGCCACGTGTCATTTCCGAAAGTACAATTTTTGTGAAAGATGGTTTAAGTGTGTGTGTGTGTGTGTGTAAATCTTTTATTTTAAAACGAAATCCAACAGCCTAAATGTGGACACGTGACCCTTAAGATTTTGACTTTTTTTTTTTAACGCTTGAATGCGCACCCTGAATCATACGCGCCAACGGTAAAAAAAAAAATTCACATGGCTGACGCCAGCCTGGCGTCATGTAAGCCGGTCTCTTGCTCAATCCATTATGTGCTGGCCTTAAAGCTGGCTTCCACTTTGGGCCAGCCTATTGGGTGGGGTGGAGTGGGTTGTTAGAGGTGGAGGTGCTGTAAACGAATTAAAAGAAAAACCTACGACAGTCCTCCCTCAAAAAGAGACAAACAAGAAAACATCATACATTCATGTTCCGTTGCATGTTCAAGGCCTTGCAGCAAGGTTGCACGAAAAATGTGTGTTCCTTTTTCAAAAGGGAATCTGAAGCATGTCATTAATTTGATCCGTAAATGGTTAATTGTCCTCCGAATATTAATATGCTTACAAAGCTCTCAACAGAAACAGGACAAACATCAAGAGAAAAGACCATGGAACACGGTCAATCGGATGCCAGGAAATTGCAGCACATCATCAGTTATTCAGACACAAGAAGAAAACCAACCAACCAAACATACGAGAAAGGTAACGATTGATTTGAAACAATTCTGACAACTAGCAAACTATCTAGTTAATACTGTTACAATAAAGAAAAAACACTTAGCCAAAAGATGAGAGATCAATAAGCGTACATAGCAAGGCACATAAGTTCACGTACTTGTATTTCAACCTATCAAGCCAATTACCCACCTTCCACCGTAATTAAGGTCATTTTTTGTTGCTTTGAGTACCTCTACAAACCCTTGTGAGAGATTTTTTAGTGTAACCAACACATGAGTTGGTACACCACGTGTCACTATACAAATGGTAGGATATGTGTGTTAAAAAGTTAATAATTTAAAAAATAAAATTTCCCACCACTTACATAAAAACACGTCTCGTGCTCCCGTCACAATAAAAAATTTATCCCTTCACTGGTTGAAATTAGAGGTAGAAGAGAACTACTGCCTCCCACCAATCACGGGATCACCATCAATAAGACAAAGGCTGCCCTCGCATATCTTTGCATCAAAGCGAAGTGGCAGACCGCAAATATTATCTTGGTATCCGATTTTTCCCTTTAAATCAAACCAAACAAATGCTTCCTCGTCCTTCTTCAAAAGAGCCATTTCACCGTTCTTTGCGAAGACCAAAGGTGGGCAATAGTTAAGCAACCAAGTCATAGTTTCCTTTTTAATAGAATACAGAAGGGTCCAAGGTCCTCCAAAATCCTTCATAATCCAAACATCATTTCCGGTGTCCCAATCATGAACAGAAACACATAGAGAGCCCCCTAAAACCTCCAACTCCATGACGGTACTGTAATCCTCATCCACCGGGGTGTCAAACTCCCGATACTTTTCAGTAGCAAGATCAAAGGTCAGAATTATGAATCGATACATATCTAATCTGTTCGGCATTAGCCAACACAGAGCACCATTTGAAAACTCCAGCGCCGTGTCATACACATTCAGTGTACTAAAATCATTGCGAGGCAAGTTCTTGATCCTTTTCCATGAGTTCAATATGAGGCTATAAATACTAACTTCAGAACTCACAAAGACTCCCTTACTAAGCTCCGCAATTCGCAAATGTTTAAAGTCATCATAAACTGAATCATACCCGAACCCTAGGGATGTATGTAAATCTGATGATGGCTGCTGCTGCTCAATGGCTGGGAGGGGAATCATCTTAAACTTTTGAATTGACGGGTTCCACAAAGCGACATTAGTACGGAGACTATTGCAAATGCAAACCACTCCATGAATCGAGCACCCCAGTATCTGATACCTCTCAGGGGATTTCAACGGCCGCTCAATTTTAACGACTGTCCGGAACGTTTCGCTGCCGTTGACAGCCGATGAAAAATAATCTGATGAGGGGGAGCCAATTGACCTGACTAAAATGGTGCGAAAGGAATTGGTTTGGATGGAGCGTTGAAGATGAGCTTTGATGAAGTGGTGGTGGCGGATGATGGCATTCCAAGCTTTGGAAACGCTGAGGAATCGAATCAAATCCTTGGGCGGAAGCCTTGATAGGATGTCGAACAGTAGCTCCGGTGGGAAGTCTGACATTGACGTTGGTTTCTTCTCTGAGGAGCAACAATAATCTGGAGAAATCAGGAAAGGATTCCACCTAATCATTCTCGTCAAACAATCCAAATCCTTAAAGTTTGTTGTTTATATTAATTTCATATATAATTGATATTGTGAATTTCTTTTATGATTATTATTATTGGAATTTTTGTGTTACTTCCATATTTTCTATTATTACTCCAACACCAATTTGGCTTTAGTAGACCACCGACCAACAAGATCGATAGGGGCATATCTGAGTTTGTGGCTAGTTATCTATGTAAGTCTCGAACTGCACAAGTTTATCTAAGTCTCACCAACTTTCTCAATGAAATATTGTTCGTGCTATATAATCATAAAAAAGAAAAATTAAAAAAACAAATTATCAACAAATATGCACGAGGAAGATGTTATAAGTAGCTAAATGATCATGTGAAGCAGAGAAGTTGTTCGTTGTTTGTTGGTGGACATGGAGATCAAGTCCAAGTAGTGCATGGCTTCACATGGAAGTAGCCCTTCAAGGAGAAAATTGAACAAATGCGATGAGTGTGACTGTTGCATCACATCCAAACACTCGTCCAATAGTCTCCGCTGCTGCTCTTTGCTCAGCTCGGCTGCCTCCATGTACGGCAATACTTCTCTTTCCTCCTCCGTAAAGTGTTGTCTATAACGCTCCTACATATTAAGTCCAAATAAAATATATATTTAGTAATATTATTATGTGTAGAATATTATATTGTATGACTTAATACAGTGCTAATCACGTAGACCCCACTGTATAATATTCTCTCATCATCCAAAGTTCCAAACCTTTCATTTTTTACAACTCCATACAAAAATTCGTCCAAATAAAAAATCATTTTATTTGATTGTTGTTATAAACATTTCAGAGTAAACTGTCATTTAACCCCCTGAACTATCACGTGAGTTTCAATTTCTCTCCTGAACTATTTTTTCAGCCAATTGACCCCCTAAACTATGTTAAAGTGGCCAATTAACCCCCTACCGTTAAGTATCTTTAACTCCATCCAATTTTCTGTTAGAAACTGTCATGTGCTTGGCACATGACCACCTTTTTACATTTTATGTCTAAATCTTTACAAAGAAAACATATAAAACAAATTTAAAAAAAAAACATACAAACCCTAAACTTAATCATTCAAAATAATAGAAAAGGTAAGGCTTTTTATATTAACACTCCACAAAATGTTGAATGCACCCCATATTAAAATTTAATATTAAATGACTTATTTACTCCACTATGCAATGACAATTTTGACCTTATTAGGTTTTAAAAAAAAAATTATAAATACACCCCAAATCACTTTTAGCGTATTATTTATCTTCTCAACTATCAAAACCCTCTCATCCTCCATTGTTGAACAAAATCCTAACCAATGAAACTACAAACATGTTGATTGAGAAAAATTGTTTTTGACAAATGAAACACGAAATCGATGTTTCTGAAGCTTCACATGAGGTAAGACTTCACATTTTTCATTGTTTTAGTGATTTCGATGACATCGATAATTATTTAATCTTGCGTTTGCTGCATTATTTAAACTTATATATTCATATTCATATTCATATTCATCTTTTAGGGTTCATATTGAAAAATAATGCAGCAAACGCAAGATTAAATAATTATCGATGTCATCGAAATCACTAAAACAATGAAAAACGTGAAGTCTTACCTCATGTGAAGCTTCAGAAACATCGATTTCGTGTTTCATTCGTCAAAAACAATTTTTCTCAATCAACATGTTTGTAGTTTCATTGGTTAGGATTTTGTTCAACAATGGAGGATGAGAGGGTTTTGATAGTTGAAAAGATAAATAATACGCTAAAAGTGATTTGGGGTGTATTTATAATTTTTTTTTTTTAAAACCTAATAAGGTCAAAATTGTCATTGCATAGTGGAGTAAATAAGTCATTTAATATTAAATTTTAATATGGGGTGCATTCAACATTTTGTGGAGTGTTAATATAAAAAGCCTTACCTTTTCTATTATTTTGAATGATTAAGTTTAGGGTTTGTAAGTTTTTTTTTTTTTAATATTTGTTTTATATGTTTTATTTGTAAAGATTTAGACATAAAATCTAAAAAGGTGGTCATCTGCCAAGCACATGACACTTTCTAACAGAAAATTGGATGGAGTTAAAGATACTTAACGGTAGGGGGTTAATTGGCCACTTTAACATAGTTTAGGGGATCAATTGGCTAAAAAAATTGTTCAGGAGGGAAATTGAAACTCACGTGATAGTTCAGGGGGTTAAATGACAGTTTACTCAAACATTTCATTGTGTTTTTAGCAACACTGTGCATGTCTATTTTTTCTTTGTCCCAATTTGATATTGAAACTCTTTTCGATATGGATAAAATTCTGTAAGAAAGATCTTTGAATGAAGACCCAGAAAAATAAATAGTTTGAATTATGAAAAAAGATTATGGAATGAATTTAAACATGCAATTAATATTATATTAAATTACTAACTAGTTAGCTTTGTATAACACTAATAAAACAATAACAAGAAGCAGTTAACATGGATCACCTGTAGTGATTTGAGGCGCTTAGAAAAGTTAGAAAGAGCTTCTTTGTAGTCACGACTCCCAATGTCAAGAACCTCAATGGATTTGATGTCTTCTTTGATGCCGTTCATGATGGGTAGGTCCCTTGCGTGTTCTTCATTCGCAGCTTTACAGATTCCTGCATAATTATTTGGTTAGTTTACCATCTTAACTTTATTTAATAATAATTGTTATTAACATTTTAAAATTTTCATTTTGCCCTAAAAAAAATTTATAATCAGAAAGAAATATACGATTGTTAGGAGTGTAGAATGAGATTTTTAGAATGCTAATAACAGTTCCCTTGTTTTAACTCAACATTTTAGCTAAGCTATGACATTTGCTGGGTTTTTAAAATAATTTATTATTATATCACTTAGTATTACAATCTAGTAGTATTTTTTCACTTGTAAATAAAAAAATTTATATTCAAATTTCGAAAATGACGAGCTTTATGGCAATTTATTCTTTTTCCCTTTATGTCATTATACAGTATGGCGTATGTGTGAAAAATCTTTCCATATTCACTTACATATATAATCTTATGGTTTTTTACTCCATCAAAATAATATTCATGGGAAATTCTTACAAATGACAAGAAGTTTAGGTGCCGGAAAATATTTATAGAAGATTCCTACATATACCTTTATTTTTGCAATCCTAAAAATATATATACCAAAAAAAACTAAAAGTTTAATTGGTAAATATTCTTCTGGAAAAAGGAAAAAAAGATGTGACCTGGATCACAGTAGTTGAAGATGGGGAAGAGGAGTCTCTCCTCCATCTGAGCGTGTTCCAACATCAGCTCCAAAAGCTGCGAGTAGTTCCTCCCCAGCTTCCTTAACTCCATCCGAGCACTCCCCACCGTCGGATCAACCACCCCTCCTCTTCCTTTACCCGGACGCTTCAACAGATCCGTAACCCACCTCACCAACCTCTCCAAGTGCCACGCCAGGCTCCTGTGTTGCAGCTCAGTCAGCTTCACAACCGCCGCCACCAGCGACGTCGTTTGGGTTTCAGAGGACGACCCCGTTTGAAGAAGAAGCGGCGGATGAGGGAATCTGTCCTCCATCAACTGCAGCAGAGTATTGGGTGGCCCTGAAACCCTCTCAGCTGGCTCCGACGATGACCCGCCCTCCTCCACCTCCATCGCCACCTCCAAGTTTCTATAATCTTCGTCGTTGTCGTCGTTGTCGTCGTTGTCGTCGTTAGATCTGGCTACCACCACGCAGCGAAGTGAGACAGCCGCCTCCTTGTATTTGAGGGCAAATCGGATGTAGTTTGTGCTGCTGGGAGAGCCGTACAGTCGGACTGTTGTCGTCAGTTGTTTTTGCGGCACTATCTCTGCCGTCGATTTCTTCCGCTTCGCGAAACAGATCCCCATTATTTACAATTCAAAGATATACATATATCATCGGTAGCGCCCGGTAGCTATTATATATGAAAAACTTGGAAAATTGAGGCCGTTAGATTCTTTCATCATGTATATTACTATATAGAGTAGCAGTGGTTGTGGTGGTTGATTTCTCTTTACATGGGAACTTTGCTTGCATTGCAAGGGAATGGATGGAAAGCGGAACAAGATATGATGAAAAAGTAGAAAGGGAGAAAGAGACAGCGTCAAGCCAAGTATATCCGAACTAAGACTATAATGAAAGTTAGTAGCAAAGTGCGTCAACCACACTTCTTCTTTTGTCCAATAAAATAAATAAATAAAGAGTTTTTATCAGGTCTCTAAATTTGAGGCACCTCGTAAAGATAAAAATGTTCATTGAACTTGAAAATCGATCAAAATAATTATGGAAAATAAGTGTCGTAAATTAATATGGTCCTATAAGCAGAGGTGGCAAATCAACTCATTGAGTTGTTAAAATTTCATCTAACACCATCATCACCACTATCAATCTCACATGTATATTATAGTGATATCAAATTAAAGTGTCTTAACAATTACCCATTAACAACCCAACAGGCTGATTAGTCACCTAACAACTAAAATAAAATGGTAATTGTCTTGATGATTAGAATCTTTTTTTACCTACTGTGTCCCAATTCAAACTCTTCTCCCCTTTGTTAGTGTAGTTTACAATAAAACTATCGTTTTTATTTAGAAAAACATGTAACAATCTGTAACACCAAGATTTGAAAAGTTACCGTCTTTCACCAATGGCCAACTCATGCAAATTCTCTACCCATGTTATATAAAAATTGATAAAATTAGAGAAATAAAATATCATATTTTGTTGAGTGTTCCAAAATTGCATCATTTGATTCATTGGTTCCTTAGATTGAATTATTTAAGACAACTTCGAAGATGTAGGCTTCAACCGAACTGTGTCACTCTAACCCTACTTTTTAGTGTATTGTATGAACTATTGACTGTGATCTTTGTGGTTTGTTTTAGAAAAGTCGATGGATGTGTGTGTGACTCTTTCGGGATTTTCAATGGCTTGATTATAATTTCATAAAGTATTGAGTTTATATTTTATGTTATAAACCGTGATTGATGGATACGTTTTCATATTATCACATACGTTGCATTATTGTCACTCACACGAGTTTCGCGGCTTATCTGGGTTGTTGATTTATCGGGTGCACCGTTCCCACTGTATAGGGGCGATTATGCAGGTGTAGTTGATATGTGGAGCCTTTGGAGTAGCATATTGTTGCCAGACAGCTAGGAGTGTTAGGTTACCCCTATCTTTCCTCGTATTTATTTTCGACTTTCCTTTGGAAGACTATGGATGTTGTCCCTAGTGAGAGTAATCTTTATTGCATAGTTGTTGTAAATATTATTAATTTCATTTTAGTATGTCGGTTGTATTTCATGGCATCCCCCTACAGTCTACTGTTACACGTCGATTCTGGACGTATGTTGGGATCGGAGTGTGACAAAAGGTGTGAAATCCCGTCCCTGAAATTTCATTATTATTTACGTATCTCATTATTTAAATCCGTATTTCACGTTTATGTTATTTTCATTAGTTAATTTTAATTCAGTTAATTTATGGAATTAAATCGAATAGTTATCGGTTTGAAATTTCGTAATGAATCTTTAAAATTCGTTGACCTCTTGAGGTCACAAGCAATGTTTTCTAAAAGATCTCGAAGCCACGAATGCATAGGCGAAAGCCGTTTGCGAGTCCGGGTTTTAATGGTATAGTTACAGATATTTGAAGTTATATTACTAAACTATAGATTTTAATTTATTTTAAAACTCCCACAGTGTGGGAAAGGGGCCAATTAGAAATGGGGGAGGAAAGGAGAACCAATGGAAAAAAAAGGAGGAAGAAAGACCCTCCCTATCTAACACACCTGTGCACCCTAACTGACCACATTCCGGGGTTTTCTGCCATTTTTTTTTTCGTCGAACCACCACCATCCAACATCTGAAACATCTTCCACAACTCCCCATCTACCATCTCCACACAAATTTGAAGATTTTTAAATTCCATTTCGTGTAGAACCTCATCGGAGCATCGGAGGTGCTCGACGGTGATTCCTCCAATCTGACGAGTTTCACCACCCACCACCACCCTTAATCAACTCCCCTTGGACCCAGGAACAAGACCCAATCAGTTGTAGGGGTTTTGGAACACCAAGGAAGTCGAAACGAAGAACACTCATCTTAGGGTTTTCGACGGGTTTCAGTCAATTCGGTCAAATTGGGCTTGGCCATAGGTATGAAACTTGATATACTCATTGAGATCTACATTTTTGTGAAATTTGGTAATTTTTGAAGTTAGTCGGAAAATTGGGTTTCCATTCGCCAAAAACCGCCACTCACTACCGCGAGTGGCCAATGGGCCGACGATGCCTTTCTAAGTTCAAATAGATGTCCTGATTTTGTAGTTAATATTCGTATGACGTGGTTTGATCGTTTGAACCTAATTTCACTATGAGACATCCCTTGATCAAAATATAAATCGACGATCCGACCGTTGGATTGTCACCAAACTTTAATACATTATAATACGTAATATTTGAGGATGTTGGGAACTGATGGATCGGGAATCCAATGTATGAATCTTCCCAAATTAGATTTCTAAGTTTGTAAAATAAATTGTTGACCGCCACCTAATTCTAGTAATTGGCGGAGATCCGACCATCGGATCGTGATGGGATTTTAGTATGTGGTTCTAGAAGTGTAATGGGGACTTTGAGAGCTTACAGATTAGAAATCTGATAGGCGGATCTTCAGGGTTAAATTGCTAAGGTGTGGACCTCACTATTGACTAAGAGTTGACTTTTGGTCAACATGTCTCGAGCCATTTGAATTAAAAAAAATTGGTATTATTAGAAACTCAGTGAAGCTTTGCAGACTTGTCTCAGTGAGTGACATTAATATATGTGATATGGTGATTACCCGATTCTTGATATTAATATCCTTTGCGGATATGACATGGTTTTATAAATGTGTTTTCTATTAAAATGTGATTATTTTATAAAATGCCATCGATCTATTTTATTAAATGTGATTTGATTCATGGATTGGTAATATTTGTGGAAAAGTGATTCGAATTACATATTGAAATGTTCTGTAAATTGAGGGCTAGTAGAGGACTATGACCCTACTTGATTAATCCGCATTGGGGGACCATACTATATATGAATCTCGCTTGGTTAATCCGCATTGGGCGATCCTTATGGTCATTTATACTTATGGGTGATTATGCTTGGTTTATTCGCATTGGGGGTCACTACCTACCTGATTATCTTGACCTTGCATGGTTAATCCGTATTGGGGGTCACTAGTGGTCCTGCTTGGTTAATCCGCGTTAGGGGACCATACTATATATGGATTGCACTTGGTTAATCTGTGTTGGGCGATCCTTATAGCTATGTATGCTTAGGAGTGATCATGCTTGGTTAATCCGTATTGGGTAATCACTTCCTAACAGCTGTAGGAGTGACTCTGCTTGGTTAATCCGCATTGGGGGGTCATTGCCTACTTGGTTACTTTTTCAAGGATGGCTCTGATTAGTTAATCCTCTTTGGAGGGCCACTTCCTGTTTGGTTATTTATGTAGGCTTTGGCCGAACTGCGTCTCTCTAGCCCTAGTTTTTAATGTACATATGAACGATGATTTTTTAGAATCTTGGTGGTTTGAATGGGAAAAGTCGTTGGATGTCTAGGTGACTCATTCGGAGTTTTCAACGACTTGATTATGATTTCACAAAGCATGATTCTATACTCGATGTTTATAGATTGTGATCGATGGTCTGTTTTTATTTAATATCACATTCTTGTATTATTATCACTCACCCGAGCGTCACATCTTAACCAAGTTTTGATTTGCCAGTGCATCATTCCCTTGATGTAGGCACTGATTTTACATATGACAAGTTTGGGTAGATTATGAGAAACCGTTTGGTATTTTGGTTCCGTTGAGTGGTCCGGAACCCGATTTTGTTGGATTCTATTGAGTGGTCTGGAATTCTTACTCTTTCTCATTTCCATAAGTTAGACTATAACCCTGGATTTGAGTAAATGGGAATTACCTACCTTGTGAATATAAATTAGATTTATCATGTGATTACTTGGAATCCAGGCAGGGAATTATGTAGAATTCCTTTATTAAATTTCGTGCATTGATATGTGATCTGGTTGACTGACTAACGTAATTAAATGTTAATATCGTGTCTCCTTGATTCATGGAATGGGTTACTTGAGGTGATTGTGGAATGATGTTGAATATGATTGTTATTAATATTGTTGATGCACAAAATCGGAGGTCTTGGAACAACGTAAATCCGACCGTGAATCTGCAAGAAATGTAAATAACACAAGATGTATCGTGGTTCACCCCAATGTTTGGGCTACGTCCACACTGATTATTGTATTTCTCTGAGATGTTGAAGAGTGAGAGAGAGAGTTTTTCTGTGAGGATGAGAGCTCTGAGAGGGTGATGGTATGACTTAGGAATTGGCCTCCCCTAATGAGGAGAGTGATGGGTCATTTTACAGAATAAGGGCTCATCACTTATTACATATTTGCCCCTTCCTTACATAATTACATTTGAGTCCCCCGAGTATTTATATGAGATCTAAATACGGAGGCCCTAAGTATGGTACAAACAGTAGTCCCCTAAGTCTTCAGTCAAGAGAGTCTTTTGGCTGGAGACTTGAAATTCAGTCCATATGTGGGCCGAAGTAACTAGACGTCGTCTTAAACTGATACTTGATATAAGGCGGTGCTCAAAGTGAAATGATGCTCAACTAGAAGTAGCACATGTTGCGAGGCTGCTCTGCTTGTGGCTTATGTTGCCTTGGTTGGCTCGGTTTGTGACGTTTAAAGGTGAGGGAGTCCCTTTTATAGAATAAGGACTCGCTCCTTAATACATAAGTGATGGGTTATGAGTGATGCTCGCGGCGAGGCGGTTGCTCAGCTGGCAGCAATGCTTTCTAATGATGGTGAGGGAGTCCCTTTTATAGAATAAGGGCTCGCTCCTCAGTACATAAATAATGGGTTAGAAGTGATGCTCGCGGCGAGGCGGTTGCTCAGCAGGCGGCGATGCTTTCTAATGAAAGTGAGGGAGTCCCTTTTATAGAATAAGAGCTCTCTCATCAGTACATAAATAATGGGTTAGGAGTGATGCTTGCGGCAAGGCGATTGCTTAGCAAGCGGCGATGCTCTCTAATGATGGTGAGGGAGTCCCTTTTATAAAATAAGGGCTCGCTCCTCAATACATGAATAATTGGTGCTTTCTAATGAAAGTGAGGGAGTCCTTTTTATAGAATAAGGACTCGCTCCTCAGTACATATATAATGGGTTAAGAGTGATGCTCGTGGCAAGGCGGTTGCTCAGCAGGCGGCGATGCTCTCTAATGATGGTGAGGGAGTCCCTTTTATAGAATAAGGGCTCGCTCCTCAGTACATAAATAATGGGTTAGGAGTGATAACTGTTTCATTATTATCGTACATATGCACTTGGTCTACTCACCTTTGTTTTACGCCCCCATTCAGGTCATAGAAACGAGGACTACAACTGGACGTACGAGGCATTCCCCTACCAGTAGCACTCCATCACCCACTTGTGTGATATCTTGTAATGTTCTTTCTTTTTGTAAATCTGGTTTAGACTGTGTCTGGTTCATTCTAGATGTTTCCATGAATGTTGTTAACTACTCTTAAATTCTGACGTTATTTATGAATGTTTTCTTCTAATCATTACTCTTATAATCAATTAATGGCTTTCGTCACCTTGAGTGTCGGCCAGCACGTGTCTATCCTGATATTCGAAGAATATCAGGGTCGGGGCATGTCACACGTGATAAACTTAGTGTGCAGCTCTAATTAGATTACAATGCATACACAAGGACAATAGCACTTGCAACAAACCCCTTGCAAGCTTCGACTCATTTACAATACCCTGCACATATTCATACACACCGCAGAAAACCCCACGCAGCTCCGCAGCCCTATACATATTCATACACACCTTTCTCCAAACCCCATCCAGCGCCGTAGCCCTATACATATTCATACACACCTCTCTCCACACACATATATATATTTTTATATTTTGTACTATAAAACCCCCCCTACATTTCCGTACGTATATAATATATAGTATGCTCGTATGAAGCAATGAAGAGTTCAACTTTACTTTACACCTTCAGTTTTGATTTACGTGCACCATTGAGACGAATGCAATGTTACTAGCAATTTCCATCCACGAACCGGCTGGCGCCGAAAATGCCACGGTCTTCCACCACCGGAAGATCAAGCAACATCATTCAAGAACAGAAATTGAAACAGTTTGGAAGAGTCACCATCGTTAGCTTTCCATCGTTAGCTGCACTTTGACAAGTTTTGACTGCCCTCAAACCATGTAGAGTTGCTGCACAAGTTTTCACTCACCTGACATACCTAGTGTTTGCATAAGTTGTTTTATATCTAAATTCAAATGTAAAAGAGATTTTGGGAGGGTGATTACATAGCCTCGCCTCCTTGGCATGTCTACCAACAAATGGTGTTGCAATGCAAGGAATGATGCGGCAAGACAAGGCGAGGGCGGTTTCTCCAATGATCACAAGAAACCAATTGCTTGTGAATAGTTGGGTTACTTTCTTTTCTGCCTTTTTTGAAGAGGAGTTCATTATAAATGAAGTACATAAGTGAATTCAACACACCATTTTTCTGCTGCTTCACACCCTTGTTTATTTATAGCCTATAGATTAAACGAATTAAAAAAAAAAATAAGGGATAAAAACAAAATAAGAGTGCAAAAAGAGAAAAATGTGTGTCTGGCATACATACAAAACGAATTAAAAGAAAAATAAGGGATAAAAAAAGCATGACTGTACAAATGGAGAAAAAAAAGTGTCTCATTTATTATGAAGTAAATAACTAGTACATGCTTAAGACAAAAAAAGAAACAAAGTTCTGTAGCATAAGAAACCACGCATCAAGGCTTAGTCTGGCATAAGGAATGAAAGATGGATGAACAAAACTATATATCAGAACTCAATCGTCGAACTACTATACCTTTTGACACACTTCAAATATGATAAAGAATAATATTATGACTCGTCAACTCCAGTTGCAATAATTAAATAATTTTTTTTTGTTAAATCAATAATTAAATAATTAAGTGCACTTGCAGAATTGGCAATAAATACCAACATTGACAAAAATACATGATGCTTGGTGAATGAGAGGACAAATTAACATATTGAAAACAGAGAGAGATGAAATAATGTCTCAAATGTTGTACGGATAATTAAGCTCAAACCTTAAACTTCCCAAGAGGTATAGGAAGAGAAATCCTCCACATCCTGATGATGATACTAGAAAACATCCATCAAAATTTGGAATCAAACCAGGAAAAGAAACGAATTAAATCCCATAATAAGACGAAATAGGCGAAGTAGTCCAACTGTTGTGCAACAGCTAATTCAGATGACTCATATGGTCCATTGGATTAGATTGAATTAGATAACTCACAAACATTAGAACAAAAATCATTCACATAATTAACCATTGTGCTTATGCTAACTCAAACTCAAAAAGCTCTTCTGGTTAACTTAGAATTCAAAAGGCTCGCTTGATTAATATAGACAAACGAAAAAGATCGATGCCTCAAATTAGATTAAATTAGTTAACACATCACATAACATTGTTATGTATACAAGAAACCTTGCAAGCTCCGACTCTTTTACAATATCCTGCACATTACGTTTTCTTAGTACACTCCTGAAATTAAAACTAAAAATAAAAAAGACTAAGGCAGCAAACCTTCAGCCCTTTAGATATTTATACACACTTCCATTTATTTGTACTGTATACATATATACACACCCTACTATATATATATATGCTATGACATATGAAGCACTGTACCTTGTGCAACTTTATTTACCAAGTCACCACTTTTGATCTCTATACCTTCCCTTCAAGTTTGATTTACATCATGCACCACTGAGACGAAGGCAATGTTTCCCAGCAATTTCCATCCGTGAAACCGCCGCCGAAAATCCCTTGATCTGCCACCACTGGAAGATCAAGCGACATGGCTGCCTCCGTCCATATCGAGTCATCAAACACCGGAAAGCTCTCTCTCATTTTCCCCCAGAATATCCCATCCATGCCTTCATTGTTCACACCACTACTCATATTCTCCTCCACTTTCATGCCCCCCGGCTCCGGCTGATCCACCTTCACATTCGCATAATTATTGCAAATAACAGGTACTGCAATATATTTCACAGGAGCAGCATAACATGCAGGATTAGTCCGAGTACCTGACAGATTGTTCTGCACAAGGGTTTGGTTCGAAATTTGAGGTGGCACGCCAGGATTGGCCGACGAGGGAAATACTTGATGCTGCAGGCCGTGCTGGTTCAATTGATGATGGCTATATGGCTAATTGAGCTTCGCCTGGGAACCGTAGAGCTTCCAGGCCGCCGCCGCGGCAGCATCATAAGCCAGAGCAGCCTCATAGGAGGTGTCGAAAGTCCCGAGCCAGAGCCGGGCTCTGCGGTGGGGCTCGCGGATTTCCACCACCCATTTGCCCCACGTTCTTTGCCTGACGCCCTTGTAAGTGCACATAGCGTTCTCTGGCCCTCCTTTCCCCCTCATGCAACCCTTCCTCGAGCTTCTCTGCGCTGGCCGCTTCGCCTGCTTCTCTCCGCAACCCCAACACTGCTACTACCAGCAACCATCTCCGAGTTCGACATTGTGAGATTTTTTTGAGAAGAATCGAGGATTTTTATCCTGTTTTTTTTTTTTTTTTTTTTTTAATTCGGCTGGTGAGTTTGAGAAACCATAACCCGTGACGGTGGTGGTACTTTAGACATGACTGAAACGTGGCTTGTGGAGGATTAGGACTTGAATACTTGGCATGGTGAACGGGAGATATAGTGTACATGGATGGCTAGCCTCACTGTTTAAATCTCTAATACACCGTTGGCTTGCAACTTTGTTTGCTTTCTTGCTCAGGTTGCAATCGAAGAGGAGCAAAATTCCAGTTCTGCTTCCTCATTTTTCATTTTTTTTTTATTAAATCCGAAATACAATGACATAGTAGATTCACGTCGGATATTTAACTCAGAGATGAATCGTAATGGACGAATAACACCAAGAAAGTAAAGTTTTAAACTATACAGAAAACTGACTAAGTATGTCTTTTTTAAGTTGACTAGAAGTTGAGATAAAGAGAGAATGGATGAATAAAAGTAGGAGAACAAAAATTCTTAAACGGTACATAAAACCTTTTTGAAGTTCACTGAAAGTTGAGATAAGTGAAAAATGGATGAATAGTAGTAGGAGAGCAAATCCTTAAATTGTAGAAAATTGAGCATGTCTTTCTGAAAATTGGAAGTTGAGAGAAAACTTAAACGGTACAGAAAACTGACTGAGCATATGTATGAATAACAGTAGGAGGAAGATTCTTAAACTGTACTGTAGACATTGAAATTTCGTTGAAATAAATGTTAGCCATCACATTAAAATTACATTTGTAAACATTGAAATTTTAGTGAAATAAATGTTGACCATTGCATTAAAACTACAACCTTCACCCAAATTCACCTACAACATACACCCAAATTCACCTACAACAATCCATCCAAATTCACCTACAACCTTCACCCAAATTCACCTACAACATACACCCAAATTCACCTACAACAATCCACCCAAATTCACCTACAACCTCCACCCAAATTCACCTACCCAAATTCACCTACAACCTCCACCCAAATTCACCTACAACAATCCACCAATTCACCTACAACATCCACCAAAACAAATGGATGGTGGTGGTTCATTCCCAAAGCCTATAAATAGGCTCCTCCATCAAAGAATCAAGGGAGGATTTTAGATACACTTTCTCTACTCCCAAATTGGAAGAGAAATCACACCACACCAAAGCCTTGAAGCCTCGAAACTCTGAAGCTCTCAAGCAAATCCCGAAGGATCAAGAAAGCCCTATCTGTTCTTCGTGAAAT
This sequence comes from Malus sylvestris, assembly GCF_916048215.2. NCBI lineage: Eukaryota > Viridiplantae > Streptophyta > Magnoliopsida > Rosales > Rosaceae > Malus > Malus sylvestris. The sequence continues at coordinate 5,467,114 of NC_062266.1, forward strand.
CCTCCTTCAAGATCAAGCTCCAACGCCCCTTGAAGAACTTCCACCCATTCAAGATCAAGCCCCGACGGCCCTTGAAGAAGGTGTTCATCATTCATCAACTGTTCGTCCAAGATCAAGCCTCGACGGCCCTTGGATCAACAACACTACATCTACACGTTTCAAAGATAGAATCAGAGGATAAATTTGTAGAAGAGATTGTAACCCCTAAATCATTAATACAAATATTATTTTGGACACGTGTTCTTGTCTCTTTCGTTTCAGGAATTTCCGTGTTTACAAATTTGGCACGCCCAGTGGGACAGTCTCTACCTCTCATCTCTATCTTTGAATCCGCAACAAGCACAAATGGCGTCAAGGAAGGCCCAAGTTGTTCTCGCTGCCAATGCAAGAAACAAGAGCGTCATCACGACAGGGGGCATCACTTCAGGCATCATAACTCGAAGTAAGGCAAAAGCTCTTTCCGCCGCCTCTTCCGCCCCTTCATCAACTCCGCCGAAGGCACAAGAGCACCCGAGGTTCGAACCGGTGATCACCCTGGCCTCGCTCAGGGCGCCAAGAGAGGAAAGCCAGAGGAAGTACTCTGAATCCTTACTTTCCGATGCCGACTCGAGCAGCGGCATAGCTATGCAAGTCATGGTTACCGGAACAACTTCAATTGAGGAGCAGCTGGCTCAGATGAACGAAGCAATCGCAAAGCTCACAAGGACTGTGGAGGAAAAAGACCTGCAAATCGCAGCACTTGTTAACCAACTAGATGCAAAGCCCGATGAGAAAGCCAGGCAAGGGGATAATCCGGTAAAGAAGGAAAACGACGAGGATGAGGAACCTCCAGTGGAGAACGTCGAAGAGACGCTGAAGCTAGACCAAGCGGCGACACTCATGGGGTCTCTCTCTATCCAGCAGCTGCAGGAGATGATCGCCAACACCATCAAGGCGCAGTATGAAGGAAGCTCACATGATTCCGTACTATACTCAAAGCCCTACTCCAAGAAGATTGACGCTTTGAAGATGCCAAAGGGCTATCAACCACCAAAGTTTATGCAGTTCGATGGAAAGGGGAACCCGAAGCAACATATCGCCCACTTCATTGAAACCTGCAGCAATGCTGGAACAGAGGGAGACTACCTCGTCAAGCAGTTCGTGCGCTCGCTGAAAAGCAACGCCTTTGACTGGTACACCGACCTCGAGCCCGAGTCTATCAGCAGTTGGGATCAGCTAGAAAAGGAATTCCTCAACCGTTTCTACAGCACGCGCCGCACCGTAAGCATGCTGGAGCTGACCAGTACGAAACAGTGGAAGGAGGAACCCGTCGTCGACTACATCAATAGATGGCGTTCATTAAGTCTGGATTGCAAAGATCGGCTCTCTGAAACCTCTGCCATTGAGATGTGTGTTCAAGGCATGCACTGGGGGTTACATTACATTCTCCAAGGCATAAAACCAAGAACGTTTGAGGAGCTGGCAACGCGCTCCCACGACATGGAGCTGAGTATCGCCAATCACGGAAAGAATGAGCCGATCACCCACTTCAAGAAGGATAAGGTGTTCGCCCCGAGTGTGGACAAGACCGGAAAAAAGCCTGCAAAGGAAACTTTTACTGTCAACACTACCCCCATCAAAACCCCATCCGCGCCTATCAAGACCACCTCTGCACCTATCAAGATTTCCTCCAAGACCAAGGCAAAGGAGACAAAAAGAAGTGAGCCTCCTCGCACCCAAGACAAGTATAAAAACACCTTGAGAGAGTTGGAGCAAAAGACGTACCCTTTTCCTGACTCAGACGTGGATGCAATGTTAGATGACTTGCTGGAAAAGAAGGTAATTGAGTTACCAGAGTGCAAGCGCCCTGAAGAAATGAATCGAACGAACGATCCTAGGTACTGCAAGTACCATCGTATCGTAAGCCATCATGTGGGCAAATGCTTCGTCCTCAAAGAACTCATTATGAAGCTAGCGCAACAAGGGAGAATCGAGCTAGACCTTGAGGACACAGCCGCAACACATACTACTACAGTGGCGTTCGGATCCTTCGATCCCGTGCCTCTCCAAACGACACCCAACCATTCCTATCAATGTGCAAGCTACACGGCGCCTTCTACACAACCATCGCCGGGGGCAAACGAACAAGATGCGTATACCGATGATGATGAAGGATGGACATTGGTGACCTACAAAAAAACAAAGAAACCAAAACCACAAGCCACAAGACCAAAGGTGGAACAAGTGAGAAAACACCGTCGCCGCAACAGTAGAAAGCCTAAAAGAAACGTAAAAGTCGATAAGCCAACGTATGCTGGGGAACCCGTGGAGCAAGAGCCACGCATTCCTGTCTCCTTGCGCGAGTACTTCCCGAATGACTTCTTCCAACAGTGCACCATCGCTGCATGCCATATGGTCGAAGTAGAAACGGAAGAACCTTCAAAAAGCAAAGATACCACCACTGAGGGAGAAAAAACTCTCACGCTCGAAGAAGGTCTGCCAACACACTTTAGCATTGAGGAAGCGCTACGATTACCAAAGAAGATGCGAATAGCATTAGCAGCGGCCTTGGAAAGTCCCAATGAACATGAAGTGCAAGAAAGCAAGAACGAAGACTTGAAGCTTCGGCCACATGAATGTGCCACATGTTGTGCCATAGAGGACGCAATCCATTTCACCGACGAAGACTTGCTGCTAGGATCCAAGCCTCACAACCGTCCTCTCTTCGTCTCTGGGTATGTAAAGGAGCACAAAGTCAACCGCATGCTTGTGGATGGTGGATCAGCCATAAACATCATGCCAAAGTCGACAATGATTACAATCGGCATCAAGGCGGATGAACTGTCCCTAAGTCGTCTACTAATCCAAGGTTTTAATCAAGGAGGACAAAGAGCGATGGGCATGATCCGAGTGGAGATGACTATTGGCGAACTCAAGTCGAGCACGATATTCCACGTGATTGATGCAAGAACTTCCTACGGCTTACTCTTAGGAAGGCCTTGGATCCATGCGAATGGAGTAGTACCGTCCACCCTTCACCAATGCTTAAAATTCTACCGAGAAGGAGTGAAGGTGATCTATGGCGACACCAAACCATTCACTGAAGCCGAATCACATTTCGCAGACGCCAAGTTCTACATGGATGAAGACATGGTGCTCGAAGCTCTTCCAAAAGAGATCAAATCCACGGGCAAAGCAACACCTAAAAAGCAGGAACGACAAGCCATGCCCAAGAAGCAAGAAGAAGAAGTTACGCCGTCTTCAAGCAAGGACGATAATGAGCCGGCTAAACGTGCAACAACAAAGGAGAGTAAGACGCCCTCAAATGGACCAAACACACCCGTCTTCCGATACATCCCGATGTCGAGAAGAAAGAATGGTCAATCCCCGTTCGAAACTGGAGCAAACAAAGCCGATGCACAGAGGTATATGGATAATGTAAAGTTGCTCAAGACGAATGCAGTTTTACCTCTGACACAGCTAGGCGGCACTAAGGTCGCAAGACTACCACAAGGCTTCATAAAAGCTCTACCAAAGGGGGTGGAACCAAGCTTTCTCCCAACCCAGAGGACCGAAGAAGGTTTTGATCCAAACGCCTATAAACTCATGTCGAAAGCTGGCTACGACTTTGCTTCTTCTTCGAATCATGGAAAGAAGGTTTCAAACACCGTTAACAATAAAGAACGTGACCTCACCGAGACTCAAAGGAAGTTGAAGAAGCACGGTTACGGAGTTGATAACAACAAAGCTGGACTAGGCTTCACACCAAACGCACCCGTGAAGATTTCAAGCAAAGCGAAAAATGCTAGCACTCAACACATCAGCGTGAGTATTGAACAAGATCATGATGAGCCTAAATCCACCCCTTGGACGTCAGTCTTCGATAGGATGAATCGTTCAAAACCCAGAATGTCAGCATTTAACCGCATTGGTGGTCAAAACCGAACCTCCGTCTTCAAGAGACTTAACATGCTAGCATCCCAAAGCTCTGTTTTTTAAAGGTTGTCAAAACCTAAGAAGCAAAGCAACACGACTAGCTCTCTTCCTCGTCAGTCAGCTTTGGAAAGACTTGAAGACAACAAGAAGTTTTCTAGAAATAGGAAGACCACGTCAAAGGAAGAAAAGCTCGTCATGATAGCAGAAAAATGTGATATTCGAAGCTCAATTCCTTCAAGGATGAAGCGCCAAGCAATCTTGGAGGTGGACACAAATGGACCACTAAAAGTAAGAAGGCGCACCATCATCCACACTGGACAATCTTCATGCCGACCAGCCCAAGAGGACGACACCGAAGAGGAATTCCAAGATGTCTTCCACATCACGATCCAAGAAAGCGAAGAAGATGAGATCCCCGAAGAAGGTGTCACTGCTGCGCCACCACAACTGGAGGATGGGGGGCAATCCACAGTCGATGATCTCAAGGAACTCAACTTAGGCACAAAAGAGGAGCAGAGACCTATCTTCGTGAGTGCGTTGCTAAGTGCGGACGAGGTAGACGAGTATTACCAACTGTTATCAGAGTACAAAGACGTCTTTGCTTGGACTTACAAGGAAATGCCCGGCCTTGACCCTGTCATCGCTGTACATCATCTTGCAGTTAAGCCCGGAACGAGACCAATAAAGCAAACTCAAAGGCGCTATCGATCCGAGCTCATTCCACAAATTGAGGTAGAGATTGACAAGCTAATCGAAGCAGGCTTCATTCGAGAGGTGCAATACCCTAAGTGGATCTCCAACATCGTCATCGTCCTTAAGAAATCTGGACAAATACGTGTTTGTGTAGACTTTCGGGACCTCAATGACGCTTGCCCGAAAGATGACTTTCCCTTGCCGATCATCGAAATCATGGTGGACGCGACCACTGGCCATGAGGCACTGTCATTTATGGACGGCTCTTCTGGATACAATCAAATTCGTATGGCTCTCGAAGATGAGGAACTAACAGCATTCCGCACTCCAAAAGGTATCTACTGCTACAAGGTGATGCCCTTTGGTCTAAAGAACGCTGGAGCCACATATCAGCGAGCAATGCAGAAAATCTTCAATGACATGCTACACAAAAACGTAGAATGTTATGTAGACGATGTGGTGGTCAAAACAAAGAAAAGATCAGATCACTTGAAGGATTTGCGAGTAGTGTTCGAAAGGCTGCGAAAATACAACCTCAAGATGAACCCGTTAAAATGTGCATTTGGCGTCACCTCAGGAAAGTTTCTCGGCTTCGTTGTCAAGCACCGTGGCATTGAAGTGGACCAATCAAAGATCAAGGCCATTCGAAACATGCCCGAGCCAAGAAACCTGCACGAGCTGAAAAGTCTACAAGGACGACTAGCCTTCATCAGACGCTTCATCTCCAACCTTGCAGGGCGTTGTCAACCGTTTAGTCGACTCATGAAAAAGGATGTCCCGTTCGTATGGGACGAAGCGTGCCACAACGCTTTTGAAAGCATAAAAAAATATTTATCAAGTCCACCTGTCCTGGGGGCGCCTGTGCCCGGGAAACCACTCATATTGTACATCGCCGCTCAGGAAAGTTCAGTGGGAGCACTCTTGGCACAGGAAAATGAATTCCAGAAAGAAGGAGCGCTTTACTACTTGAGTCGAACACTCACCGGCGCTGAGTTGAACTACTCCCCAATAGAAAAAATGTGCCTTGCCTTGGTGTTTGCCATCCAGAAGCTTAGACATTACATGCATGCTTACACCATCCACTTGGTTGCTAAAGCTGACCCGGTTAAATACGTCATGTCCAAGCCAGTTTTGACAGGGCGACTAGCTAAATGGGCGTTGATTCTCAATCAATACGAGATCATTTACGTCCCAGCTAAAGCCGTCAAGGGACAAGCATTAGCAGACTTCCTTGCCGATCATCCAATCCCAGCCGATTGGAAAATCTCAGACGACTTGCCTGACGAGGAGGTATTCTACATTGACATATTCCCGAGATGGACGATGTTCTTCGACGGATCTGCACGAGCAGACGGAGCGGGGGCAGGAGTAGTATTCATGTCGCCACAAAGGCAAATACTACCTTATTCATTCCAACTAAGCGAATTGTGCTCCAACAACGTCGCTGAGTACCAAGCACTAATCATCGGGCTCCAAATGGCGATCAACATGGAAATCACAACCCTCGAGGTATATGGCGACTCCAAGCTCATAATTAGTCAACTCTTGACTGAATATGAGGTGAGAAAAGACGATCTCGTCCCGTACTTCCGACTGGCAACTCAGCTGCTACAAAAGTTCGAGGCCGTAACACTAGAACATGTGCCGAGAAAAGAAAATCAAATGGCAGACGCTCTCGCTAACCTAGCCTCGAGTATGACACTAGGAGAAGACGAAGCGGCAGACGTGCCAGTTTGCCAAAGATGGGTCATCCCCCTCGCCACCGAAATGCTACTAGATGATACAAATGTCATCTCGGTACTTCCAGTCGATGTTGAAGAATGGAGACAACCATTGATTGACTACTTAGAGTATGGAAAACTTCCAAATGATCCTAGACACCGCTCTGAAATACGTCGACGAGCACCTCGCTTCCTCTACTACAAAGAAACACTCTACCGGCGCTCTTTCGAAGGAGTACTTCTGAGATGCCTAGGTGAGGAAGAAGCCAATCAAGCCATGGAAGAAGCGCACTCAGGCGTGTGCGGGGCGCATCAATCTGGACCAAAGCTACATTTCCAGCTCAAAAGAATGGGTTACTACTGGCCAAGTATGGTGAAGGATTGCCTGGAACATGCCAAAAGGTGCCAAGCTTGCCAATTCCACGCCAACTTCATACATCAACCACCTGAACCATTACACCCTACAACTGCTTCGTGGCCATTCGATGCATGGGGACTGGACGTCGTGGGACCAATTACTCCAAAGTCATCTGCAGGAGAAGCCTACATCCTAGCTGCAACAGATTACTTTTCCAAGTGGGCTGAAGCCATACCCCTAAGGGAAGTAAAAAAGGAAACTGTTGTCCGTTTCATCAAAGAACATATCATCCACAGATATGGTGTGCCTCGTTACATTATCACGGACAATGGAAAACAGTTCTCCAACCGACTTGTAGACGAGCTTTGTGAGAAATACAAGTTCAAGCAGCATAAGTCTTCCATGTATCATGCTCCGGCCAACGGTCTAGCGGAAGCATTCAACAAAACATTGTGCAACCTCTTAAAGAAGGTGATCGGCCGAACAAAGAGGGACTGGCATGAAAGAATAAGCGAAGCACTTTGGGCATATAGGACGACGCATAGGACTCCTACCCAAGCTACCCCTTATTCTCTCGTATATGGCGTGGAAGCTGTTTTACCGCTAGAAAGTCAAATCCCCTCACTTAGGATGGCTATACAAGAAGGTTTGACTGATGAAGAGAATGCAAAGTTGCGCCTTCAAGAGTTGGAATCACTTGACGAAAGAAGGCTCGAAGCTCAACAACACCTGGAATGCTACCAAGCACGGCTATCCAAGGCATTCAACAAGAAGGTCCGCCCAAGGTCTTTCCAAACTGGAGATCTCGTCCTTGCATTACGAAGGCCTATCATCATAACTCACAAGACAAAAAGCAAGTTCACATCAAAGTGGGATGGACCGTACGTAATACAAGAGGTCTACATAAGCGGCGCCTACTTAATCATGGCAGAGGACGGCTTGAAGATCGGTCCCATCAATGGCAGATTCTTGAAGCGTTACTACCCCTAAAAAGCGACGACCAGACTCCTTGCCTGCATAAGCCTAAACTGCACACGGCAGACGAGAAGAGCACGTCGCAGCAAAGAAACAGGATAGTGCAGTTAAGATTCAGGGCAGTAAGCTGGTGCAGTGTCTATGTAAAGACTACGCAATGCCCTATGTATGTATGCATGTGTGTATGAATGCGTGTGTATATATATATTGGTCTCATCAGGCTGCAAATAAAACCGGTTTGCATGTAGTGCAGTGACTGTGCAAACAGTGATCCGCATGCGATACAGTGACTGTGTAAAAAAGCAATCCGCATCCAATGAAGATTGTGATAAGGTGATTGTGCAAGTGAAAAGATGGTCCGCATGCGAGAAGAACGCAATGCAGTGAGGAAGGCCACAAAAAAAAAAAAAAAAAAAAAAAAAAAACCAACTGTGTTATCGTCAAGCCACTCACGAGTGTGTATTACTATTCGCAAGTCAATAATGGAAAAGGAAATGGGTGGTGATGACAAAATGATGCTTCCAGTCACCATCTAAAAAGAAATGGGTGCACTAGTCACCATCTAAAAGGAAGTGGGTGCATAGGAAAGTAATGCATCTTAGTCAGATATGCGTTTTGTTTGCGTTTCAACACAACATACTGAATAAAATAAGGCATGTCCATTAATATCTCCGAGAAATTACACGAAAAAAAAAAAAAAAAAAAAAAAAAAGCCTTCACGAATGTCACTTGTGTGAAGCCTCAGTACTTGGAGCCTTGGTACTCGGTGGAACCCTAAAGGAGGGAGGCACTGAAGATAGCTTATTCGGAGCCTCAATACTTGGTCGAATTCCAGATGACGAAGGCAAAAAGTGCCTCCGGAATACATCCACAAACTTCCGATGGTCACTTTGAATTCGACCTTCGGAGTTCGTCAGCTGATCAAGCTTCCTCTTCATGCTCGTCGAATAACTATTTGCAAGCACATGCAACTCTCTATTCTCACGCTTGAGCTGCCTAATCTCTTGACTAAGAGCCGCCACCTCGGCTGTCAATGATTCAACCTGGCGAGTTCGAGCAAGTAAGCGTTGGCCCATGTTGGAAACAGAGTTCGCACACTGGACACTGAGAGCCTGAGACTCTTGAACAGCTAACTCATCGGACCGTCGTGAAAGTATCCTATTATCTTTAGGAGTGATGAGGTTTCTAGCTACAACCGTAGCCGTGGTTGCATCCCTCATCACAGAGTCCTCAACTGTAAGAGGGCCATTAGAAGAAAAAAAAGACGGGCGCCATACATTACCCTGACGCGGTGCACCTGTGTCACTGCTAAGACTCAAATCTAAGCAAATGTTAAAAGGGGAAGCCATTTTCAAAAAATACTAAAAGAAAAAAGGTTGGATGAAGCAAAGAGTAGCAGAGATAATTTTTCACGGGCAGGCAATCTTCAAATTGTGCGTGTTGAATACAATTGACACCTCTTAAAAATGAGAGGCAGCACAACCATTCGTTCGTAAATCGAAGAGACACCACTCTCCGAATTTCAAAACCCGGATTTTCCTGCGTAAAGTCCGTCGACACTTTTCAGACACAATCTCAGCTTTCGGCTATCACGTGCAACTTTGTCAGATATCACTGACAAAGTTGAAAACGCGTGAGGTCCATTATGCCAACTACCGCACTTCTGCCGACAAGCGTGGGTGACAAGGCCACGCTCACCCTGCCACTTGATGTTGAGAGCTCACCATATAATTCGACCTCCATCCCATAGCAAGACACACATCCAGCCTGACCCCTTTCTTCCTTGCCGAAGACATCTGCTACCAAAACTCAGTTTCTTCCTCCCTGAAAACACATCCAGCCTGACCTTTCTTCCTCGCCGAGGGCATCTGCAACCAAAACTCAGTTTTCTTCCTCCCTAGAAACGCCTCTTCAACCAAGCCACACCAGAGTAAAGGTATCCATATCATTGGGGTTGAGAGCAAGAGTATCTCATAGCATGCTTTCTCCCTATCCTTTTCTTTGTCCTCCCTCTTCACTGCGAAGACAAGGATAAAGAAAGCAATATGTCGGAACCTCCACTCAAGCTCCTGGTAAGAAACCGACTGCTTGGAACCTTGCCTGATTGCTCACCTAGCCGTGCTCTCGAGTACTCATCCTCAACATCTTTTGCTTCCTCTTCGTATACCACGTCTGCCTGGAAAACAGATGATGCAGGTGAAGATGATGCAGATGAAGATGATGCATCGAAGCATATGGAGACAAGCACGACGAATGCATGTGCTGATCGTCCGCTACTTCTTCAAAAGCAAAAGTATCTCATATCACTGGGGTCGAAAGCAAAGGTATCTCATATCATGCTCTTCCCCCATCTTCTCCTTTGCCCTTGCTCTTGCCTGCTGAACAAGGAGAAAGGATGCAATCAGTCGGAACCTGAAATTAAATGTCCAACCAGGAACTGATTGCCCGGAACCTTTGCTTGGTTACTTACCTAGCGTTGCTCTCGAGTGCTCATCTTCAACTGCTGATATGTCTCGAATTCCCTCAGCAAATGCTTCAGGAGTGTGGATCTGTTAACATCGGCGCTTTGCACTGAAGCTGCCAAGCATGGGTGAGTCGCTGAGAGATTGTGCTCCGAAGAACCATTTAAAGGCAAAAGGTTGCACACCGCTTCAGCTATGCAAAAGAAACAAGCAGAGAAGAATGCAATACAACGAGCTGGAATAAATCATGAAGCATGAAGCCCTTCCCTGCATAACCACACAATCCAGACGGAGGAGTTCAAGTAAAGATCCAAGCTGGACAGCGTTGCTCTAACCAAAAGGCTCGAGAAGCTTTAACAACCCTTCGCTGGCACCGTCACCGAAGAGCAAAGCCTCGATAATCCTTAAAGATCAAGTCACCAACTGGAAGAAGAGCCCATCAATCTTGAAGATCATACTGTTGACAAAACTGCTCAGGGTTCATATGAAAATGCTGCGAACTTCCTTGATCTTTCAAAGCATGCATGTCCTGAAACTGCTCGTGGTCATGTTTAAGTTCGAAATCAAGCCTCAACGACCCTGACTCAAGATCAAGTGTCCACCACCCTTGAGTCAAATCCAGTTCAAGATTAAGTCTGTGGAAAGTCCTTTGGAGGAAACCAGAAAACTCATCCAGCCTAGTTCAAGATCAAAGCTGTGGAAAGTCAACAAGCACAACAAAATACGTGCCGATTCATCCATTATCAAAGCCAAGGATCGTCTACTACGTGAAGCTCCTTGTGGTCCAATTTCATCCAAGATCAAGCCTCAACGGCCCTTGAAGAAATTTCAAACAAAATTCAAGAACAAGCTTTAACGGCACTTGAAGAAACTCCCAGACCAGTTCAAGATCAAGCCTCAACGGCCCTTGGATCGACATCTACATTAAGGGACTTCAAAACGCATCTTCTACACGTGACAAGCACATGTATACTACGCGCCTTGAAGTGGGGGCATTTGTAGACATTGAAATTTCGTTGAAATAAATGTTAGCCATCACATTAAAATTACATTTGTAAACATTGAAATTTTAGTGAAATAAATGTTGACCATTGCATTAAAACTACAACCTTCACCCAAATTCACCTACAACATACACCCAAATTCACCTACAACAATCCATCCAAATTCACCTACAACCTTCACCCAAATTCACCTACAACATACACCCAAATTCACCTACAACAATCCACCCAAATTCACCTACAACCTCCACCCAAATTCACCTACCCAAATTCACCTACAACCTCCACCCAAATTCACCTACAACAATCCACCAATTCACCTACAACATCCACCAAAACAAATGGATGGTGGTGGTTCATTCCCAAAGCCTATAAATAGGCTCCTCCATCAAAGAATCAAGGGAGGATTTTAGATACACTTTCTCTACTCCCAAATTGGAAGAGAAATCACACCACACCAAAGCCTTGAAGCCTCGAAACTCTGAAGCTCTCAAGCAAATCCCGAAGGATCAAGAAAGCCCTATCTGTTCTTCGTGAAATCCTCCTTCAAGATCAAGCTCCAACGCCCCTTGAAGAACTTCCACCCATTCAAGATCAAGCCCCGACGGCCCTTGAAGAAGGTGTTCATCATTCATCAACTGTTCGTCCAAGATCAAGCCTCGACGGCCCTTGGATCAACAACACTACATCTACACGTTTCAAAGATAGAATCAGAGGATAAATTTGTAGAAGAGATTGTAACCCCTAAATCATTAATACAAATATTATTTTGGACACGTGTTCTTGTCTCTTTCGTTTCAGGAATTTCCGTGTTTACATGTACAAAAAAACATATTGTCTTTATGAGTTATAAGTGAGAAATGGATGAATAACAGTATGAGAGAAAATTCTTAAACGGTACATAAAATTCACTGAGAGTTGAGATAAGTGAGAAACTTGTTGACAGTTAAAACAGGTTTTTGTTTATAATTATTTTTTCACCTTTTATTTGAATAACAAGATAAACATGTTCATTTTATTTTTATTTTTTCAAAATATTGGGAAAAGAAAGTGTTTGGGATTTATGAAGGTATTTTTTTTTCTTTCTCTATGGAGGTATTTGGGTGATGGTATCCGTTTTTAAGGGTTAAATTTATATTAACATTATAATGAAATCAACGTCGGATATTAAGTTATAAAATTATTTCGAATATTAATTAAAGTTATAAAACTTTAACCTAAGATTAATAGAAAGGAACAAATGGTGTAGACACAACAAGATAGATTAATAAGTCTTAGTACTTCAAAACCATTTGTTGTGATAGTAGGGACTCACAATATATATCTTAGAAATATTTGAGAAATTTGCTGAAACATGTATTAGATTTTCAATTTTCATGTTAATAACTATATTAGTGCCGCAAAATCATTTGTATTAGAGATACTTGAAGAAGTTATTGACACCCTGAAACACCCCAATCCTATTTTTTTATTTAAAAATGGTTTTTGGACCTAAATTGATGAGCCCAAGGGGCCCATCCCTTTTATTTTGTCCCCCGTCTCTCTTTCTCTCCTTTAGCTCTCTCCCCTCCTCTCCCTCTCACCCGTGTCCTTTCTCCCTGCAAACCCTCACTTCCACACCACATCAATGAAGACGACAGCACCCATCACCATCACTCAGATCCTCCCTTCTCTCTTGCACCTCTCCGAGCTCACTCTTTCTCTTCTTCACACTGTGCACAGTCACGGTGCACTTGAATTCCGACGAGGTAAGTCGAAAACACCCTTCAATCTTCCTTCCTAGTAGTCTAGAAGGCTTAGTGGTTGTTAAAATGTGATTTTGATGAAGGTTTGGACACGAAATAAGTCGGGGAGACTTCCCCAGATTTCCGGCGAGGAACCCGCCACTTTCAAGGCCATTTTCGGCCAAACCATGGTGAGTTGGCCAGCGTGCAAGGTATCAATCTCTTCGTCTCGTCGGGTAGTACAACTTTCCTTTTTGTTTCACTCAATTTTGTTGAGTATTGAAGAAGTTATACTCATTTGAATCTTACCCAGTTTCCGGCAACCTCCGAGGCTTTCTAGGCATTTTCCGGCCAAACCACGACTAGTTAGATGTCGTGTGAGGTACCATTCTCTTCGTATCTTCGAGAGATATAACTTTCGTTCTTGTTTCACTTGATTTCGTTAAGTATTGATAAAGTTATGGCTGTTTAAAGTGTGTGTGGATTTCCGGCCGAATTTCCGGCTTTCTCCTCCGATCACCACGCAGGCCCTTCAGGCCACCCAAAGCATCCCGGGCCTTAGGCCCTTGTTTGGACCAGCCCAGAAACACCAAAACCCAGCCCAATTATAAATTTTATTTCCTTCATTTATTTGGTTGACCCACTGGGCCTTAGGGCCTTTTCCTTTTATTTGGGGCCTAAAGCCCGGTTGTTGGTAACTAGGCCTACGGGCCGTGCCTTGTGGGTGTGTATGGGCTGTGTGTGTGTGTGTGTGAGTGTGTGTGTGTTGTGTGTGGGTTTGGGCTTAAGCCCAAAACCACCCTTTTTAAACCCTAACCCTTTTAAACCAAAAACCTTAGGACCCTAAACTCAAAACCCAATAGATCCTAATCCTATTTAACCTAAACCCTAATTCGGATTTCAAGCCTAAAAGTTAGACCTAATTTGACCGTTGACCCCCAATCAACGTTGACTGTAGAGTTGACTTTTTTGGGTTTTCGTCCAGGACCCTTCTTAGGATAAATTCGACGTTCTGAATCTGTTTCCAATGTCCGTTTTCCCAAATTCAATTGCTATTATATAGTTTTATTGATTGACTCTTTCATGTGCTTAGGGGCAATTATTGTGACGTTTCCGTCTTCGCTAGTGGCTCAGCTTTTGGCGGCTGAGTTCTGTGAGTGGACCCCTTCTAAATTTACATGATTTTATAGTTTAATTGCATAAATGATTAGCATGCCTACGAATTTATGATTTGATTTATACCAAGCCTGTTTACTAAATATATTGGTTTCGTCTCGTGTTTTTGTGAGGAATAAATTGTTAGCCTATATTAAGCTATATTTTGATATATCGTATTTCTATAAAAACCATGAACTGGTAGACTATCCGATGGATGACGATAGGATTTTGATTAAATCCATCACTTATTATGCTAGTAGTTTTCATTATTAAACTGTGGGGGTTAGTATCTTGATAACTGTTTTATTATTATTATTGTATATATGAACTTGGTCCACTCACCTTTGTTTTGCGCCCCCATTCACGACTTAGGATCAAGGCAGCTAATCCCGGCATCAGGACACTTCCGCAGCAGTATCTTTGAATCCTCTTGATGTAGGACCCATTTCTTTATTCATTCAATTTTATCTTAATTCTTTTTAGTGATTTGATTTAGTTGTATGCTCTGAGCACGTTCCTAAATTATTATTTCATTGTATTTTAAATTCATAACCCTTATTTATTTCTTAATCTTAGCTTTTGTATCAATTAATGGCTTTCGTCACCCTCGGGTGTCCGCCAGCACGTGTCTATCCTGGTATTCAGCGAATATCAGGGTCAGGGCGTGTCACACCCACAAGTACGGACTTTCATTTTTATTTTCTCTTTTTCTTTATTTATAAACATATAAGAAAGCTATTCTTTCGTATCTCTCTTTTCTCTTCTCTTTTTCTTGTTTTCAATATATCTCCATTGATATTTTGACAAAAAATAGGATCTCTCCTATATACACACTCATATATATATATATATATATATATATATATATATATATAGTATGGACATATGAAGCACTGAAGAGTTCAATTTTATTTACCAAGCCATTGAGATGAATACAATGTTTCTCAGCAATTTCCATCCAGAAACCCTCCAGCCCCGAAAATCCCATGGTCTACCACTACCTAAAGATCAAGCGAGTCAGCGACATGGTTGAACAGATGCTGGAACAGTTTGGAAGAGTCACCATCTTTAGCTGCATTTTAACAAGTTTTGACTGCCCTCAAACCATCTCGAGTTTCTGCACAAGTTTTCACTCACTTTCCATAGATAGTGTTTGCACAAGTTATTTTATGTTTCGAACGTAAAACAGATTTTTGGGAAGGTGACTATATAGCCTCTCCTCCTTTGCATGTCTACCAACAAATGGTGTTGCAATGCAAGGAATGACGCGGCAAGGCGACGCGAGGTGAGGCAAGGGCGGTTTCGTGTGATCATAGCATTCTATTACAAATAAATTGAGGTTCCACCATAAAATCAATCGGCAATAGAGGGAGTAGCCCAACTACTTATAAGCACATGCAAATCTCTTTTTTTCTTGATGTGGAATTAATTCTTAACATATTAACCACTATCACGGCTCTGTTTTTGTATTGCCAATCACCACTTTCTTTTCTTCCTTTTTGAAGAGAATGATTTCGTTATAAACTTTATTTTCTTCCTATTTTGAAGAGAAGGATTTCATTATAAATGAGTGAATTATGGAACTGAATTCAACACAATGTTTTTCTGTTGCACATGCTTGTTATTTATGGCCTACGGATTAAACGAATTAAAAGAAAATTGAGGGACAAAAGAAAATAAGAGTGCAAAATGAGTGAAAATGTGTCTACTACTGATTAAGAGCAACTTCATCCCTAAAAAATGAGTTGGCCCAAAGTCCATTTAATCCACCCAAATGAATAGTAATTGACTTCAATGAACAGTAATTGGCCAAGTGCATCTCCACTCCTAAAAAATGAGCTGGGCAAGAGTCTAGTCAATTCATATTAAATTTTATAAAATAATAAAAAATATATTTTTAATTTCGAATAGAAATTTTAACCAATCTTGTCATGCCACATGTCATTTCTGAAAGGGTACAATTTTTGTGAAAGATGGTTAAGTGTGTGTGTGTGTATAAATCTTTTATTTTAAAATGAAATCCAACAGCCCAAAAGTGGACAAATGGCCTTTAAGATTCTGACTTTTTTTTTAACACTGGAATGCGCACCCTGAATCCCACATACCAACGGCAAAAAAAAAAAAAATTCACATAGCTGACGTCAGCCTAGCGTCATGTAGGCCGGTTTCTTGCTAAGTCCATTATGTGCTGGCCTTAAAGCTGGCTTCCACTTTGGGCCAACCTATTGGGTGGGGTAGAGTGGGTTGTTAGAGGTGGAATTGCTGTAAACTAATTAAACGAAAAACCTAAGACATTCCTCCCTCAAAAAGAGACAAACAAGAAAACATCATACATTCATGTTCCGTTGCATGTTCAAGCCCTTGCAGCAAGGTTGCACGAAACATGTGTGTTCCTTTTTCAAAAGGGAATCTGAAGCATGTCATTAATTTGATCCGTAAATGGTTAATTGTCCTTCGAATATTAATATGGTTACAAAGCTCTCAACAGAAACTGGACAAACATCAAGAGAAAAGACCATGGAACACGGTCAATCGGATGCCAGGAAAATGCAGCACATCATCAGTTATTCAGACACAAAAGAAAACTAACCAACCAAACATACGAGAAAGGTGACGATTGATTTGAAAACAATTCTGACAACTAGCAAACTATCTAGCTAATACTGTTACAATAAAGAAAAAAACACTTAGCCAAAAGATGAGAGATCAATAAGCCTAGTACATAGCAAGGAACATAAGTTCACGTACTTGTATTTCAACCTATCAAGCCATACCCACCTTCCACCTAAGGTCATCTTTTGTTGCTTTGACTACCTCTACAAACCCTTGTGAGAGATTTTTCAATGTAACCGGCACACGAGGTAGTACATCACGTGTCACTATACAAATGGTGGAATATGTGCGTTAAAAAGTTAATAATTTAAAAAAAAAATATTTCACCACTTACATAAAAACACGTCTCGTGTTTCAATCACAATAAAAAATTTCTCCCTTCACTGGTCGAAATTAGAGGTAGAAGAGAACTACTGTCTCCCACCAATCACGGGATCACCATCAATAAGACAAAGGCTGCCCTCGCAAATCTTTGCATCAAAGCGAAGTGGCAGACCGCAAATATTATCTTGGTATCCGATTTTTCCCTTTAAATCAAACCAAACAAATGCTTCCTCGTCCTTCTTCAAAAGAACCATTTCACCGTTCTTTGCGAAGACCAAAGGTGGGCAATAGTTAAGCAACCAAGTCATGGTTTCCTTTTTAATAGAATACAGAAGCGTCCAAGGTCCTCCAAAATCCTTCATAATCCAAACATCATTTCCAGTGTCCCAATCATGAACAGAAACACATAGAGAGCCCCCTAAAACCTCCAACTCCATGACGGTACTGTAATCCTCATCCACCGGGGTGTCAAACTCCCGATACTTTTCAGTAGCAAGATCAAGGGTCAGAATTATGAATCGGTACATATCTAATCTGTTCGGCATTAGCCAACACAGAGCACCATTTGAAAACACCAGCGCCGTGTCATACACATTCAGTGTACTAAAATCATTGCGAGGCAAGTTCTTGATCCTTTTCCATGAGTTCAATTTGAGGCTGTAAATACTAACTTTAGAACTCACAAAGACTCCCTTACTAGTAACAAGCTCCGCAATTCGCAAAAGTTTAAAGTCGTCACTAACTGAATCATACCCGAACCCTAGGGATATATGTAAAGCTGATGATGGCTGCTGCTGCTCAATGGCTGGGAGGGGAATCGTCTTAAACTTTTGAATTGACGGGTTCCACAAAGCGACATTCGTACGGAGTCTATTGCAAATGCAAACCACTCCATGAATCGAGCACATGGACGGAGGAAGGTGAGGCCCATTGGGGGCACATGCCCCCTCTCATCCTTTTTTCAAAATTACAAATTATTCAATTAATCATTCCCTTTTTTTTTGCTTTGCAAATTATTCAATTAATCATATTAAAATAGTGAAAATCCTCTTTTAGTTTTTAAATGTTCCTTCGTCTTAGATATTTTTCTCACGCACTAATGTCTAAACCTTGTTAAGTTGCATGTATTTGATTAATTAGTACAAATGAACATTAGATTGTCAACAATTAAAGACAAAATTAGACAATAGAGTAATAAAATTAGGCATTTTGTAATTAATTTTTTCAGCATTTGTAAAAGAACTAGCTTTATTTGCCCAAAAAATGATCTCAAAATTTTTAAGATGCCCCCTCTTAGTTAAATTTATGGCTTCGTCCCTGATCGAGCACCCCAGTATCTGATACCTCTCGGGGGATTTCAACGGCCGCTCAATTTTAACGGCTGTCCGGAACGTTTCGCTGCCGTCGAAAGCCGATGAAAAAAAATCTGATGAGGGGGAGCCAATTGACCTGACTAAAATGGTGCGAAAGGAATTGGTTTGGATGGAGCGTTGAAGATGAGCCTTGATGAAGTGGTGGTGGTGGATGATGGCATTCCAAGCTTTGGAAACACAGAGGAATCGAATCAAATCCTTGGGCGGAAGCCTTGATAGGATGTCGAACAGTAGCTCCGGTGGGAAGTCTGACATTGACGTGGGTTTCTTCTCGGAGGAGCAACAATAATCTGGAGAAATCAGATCTGGAATTAGGGATTAGGGTTTAGGGTTTAGGGTTGGTTTCTCCGGTAAAGATTATAGGAGAGTATATAGTATGAGGAAGGTCAAACGTTTCTCGCTCACTTCAATGGGTAGCCCAACTCATCATGTGGGCCCAACTCTTGGAATTGAGTTCTTGATAGGATAAGGGTTCATCCAAAATTAGCGCCAAAAATTGAAAGAAAAGTAAGACACGTAATCTTAAATACCGATGACATGTAAATCAAATATTAATAGATAAATGATGATCATTAAAAAAAGGATGATGTTAGGTAAATTTGTAGTTAAAATTTTGTAAATTAAATTACATAGAAGTTGATGATTAGATTATCATTTAAGTGTTGATTCACGTGTTTATTTCTTATTAATGACACATCATCTAATTTACAAACTTAATCTCCAAATTTAATTTTTCTAACATTACTCCACAGTAAAAGATAAAAGAAACAGAAAGGCTATTACCTTAGTTGTAAGCTTGAAGGGGTTATTACCTTTGATCCAGTCCGGTTTGGAATCAATTGCATATTTGAGGATTTGGTGGATAAACAGTTGCAATGTCAAACCAGACGTTATGAATTAGGTTTATTTTTTATTTTTTATGTTAGAGTACTTTTAGTATTTTACTAGAAATCAAAGCCTGCGCGTTGCTGCGGGATTAGAAATTGAATAAAAGATTATGTTTGGAAGACATAAAATATTGTTAAGTTAATACGATTTACATTTGTAAAGATTTGGAAAATTTGTACACACAAAAAACATTTATCAATACAGACCACATTCTAAAAATCATAGATTTGATTTTATATACATGAAAAAAAGATTAGATCAACGCATACCATTTAGGTAGTTTCTGTAACTTTAAGATGGTATTACCTACTTACAAAAAATTACGAAACACTGGGCTATTTACATGCAAAATATATTAGGGCTATTTACATGCAAAATATATTACGGTATTGTTTCATTTACATCGATAAAGATGACAAAAGTTGTTCAATATCACTTTATGATTCAAATCAGAACCACCAATTCATGATCTTAACTAAAATCTAGCACCCCACACCCACATTATCAAATTTGATTTATTACATGGTACAAAATGGGAAACATATGAAAATTAAGATAATAGGTATCTAAAAAACTAATCTTTATATTCAATTCCAAGAATCAAACAAAGAAAAGAAAGAAAAATCTTGATCGTGAAGCGGGTTTTTGGTACATCTGTACACTCGGTGGATAACAAAAACACACAAAAGCACTTTCCCCATACCAACAAAAATAGCCCTCAACCAGAATTCAGACCTGGAACCAAGAGAATAACATTTCAAAATAAAAGAATAAATAAAAACTTGTACCAAGAAAAAAATAAAGAGGAAAGAAGAGAGAAAAATAAAAATCTGAGGTTTACGACTTATTCCTTAACCATCCAAAAGCCATAGCTGACCTGAGCAGTGTATCAAGGTTACTCAGATCATGCAATCAATGGCTTTTTAAATTTATTGATTATTGATGCAAATGCCCATAAAGTCAATGAAATCAAATTCCTAGAAATCTAATCAGTAGATTAAACAACATTTCGGAAACTAGGACATCAAATTTACATTTTTCTACAAGAAAAGATGGAGCAAGGGAAACCAAATTTTACAGAGTGAGACCAACTTATAATTAAATTCACTATTTCTGTCTTAAAATCCAAAAAAAACAGAGTCTCCTGAAACCTTGTAACAAATTTGAGTCAATTACAATAACCAATTTAAGTCAACTAAACAACATTTGTAGTGTATGGGCTATACACTCACCCTTGCATAGAGGCTTTGCGAATCAGTGGATGTTCCTTCTAGCTCTTCATTTGCCACTCAAGTTGAGAGGTGCAACCTCTGTTGGACTCAAGCTTGAAGGAGCTCCGTCTGTTGAGCCCGATGGCATTACCGTCTTCTTCATCGTTGGCAATTGTCACCTGCCTGTTCTTCTTTGCCTTTATGTTCCTCTTGTTCATTTGAACCTGCATTGAATTTAGGATCATAAATCCTCACATAAACTAACTCCTGCCCCATTTTAATTTTTTTTGTAAGAAATGGTAACATTCGATAATCAAGTAAATTTTATAAAAATGCACAGGAGTGGAGCGTCCATTCCTAAGAATTGTATATTCAGATATGGTGATTAAATTCAGTACGTTATAACAATACTCTTTGAATCCCTCGGTATTAAGTTGATTAAAAAAAAACCTTTTGCTTTTAGTTACCGATTGTTTCCAAATCACAGCCACAATTTTTGAGAATTAATACCACATGTTATAAGTTTGGGGTGTGCTATCTACACACCATTTTTTACTTCTCACACACCCTTATTGATTTTTATTCTTTGATCTTCTTCAATTCATCCGATCCGACGGTCGAAAATTAAAAAAATGTGTAAGAAGTAAAAAGGGGTGTGTGGATATCACACCCCATAAGTTTAGTCCCTCCAACCAACAGATGGATATCTGAGAAGGGATAAAATCATACACACATAAATCAAATTTAAAATTTTCCATCACACGAAAATTATAATTAAATAAAGCAAATATACTGTATCATATCACAATTACAGAAGCAAGAATTTTATAATGCCACAATATTTAACAACTATTATTCACAATTCTTAAAAAATGAGTAGAAGACTAACATGTGCAAAGCATCGATGAATCACTTCGAAAATAAGATGCACAAAATCTGAAAACAGCACCTATCCAAAGCAAAAACTGAAAACAGCACCTAGAAACCTTCCGCGGCTTCGTTGTATGACCGACGAATTGGTTTGATGGGGAGAACTGGAGGTTTCTGGACCTCTGGTGAGATTTTTCGTCAGAGAAGAAGAGTGTTGTCGAAGAGAGAGAACGACAACACAGCGTGTCGATAGGTTTTCATTCAGACGATGATGACGATCCACATATGTCCTTCATGGGCAGTTCCGTCATTTCACTGTAGAATTGGAAAAAGCTAGTGTGCGGGAAAACAAAATAGGGGCAAAAGCGTCAAAACACTGTTAATAAGCAGTGCTTTCTCTCACACGATAAACATTGCTTTTCTGCTGGGTTTTAGTAGATAGTAATTTATTAAGGTTTTTTTAGTGGAATAAAAATAAAGATTGTTTTCTTGTTATTAGGTTTCGAGATTGCTTTACAGTTTCAGGACTTGGTAATGCACCACTTCTTATAGAAATTAAGTCTTGACATGGTGTCGTATAGTGTAGAAAAAGAATTTCTGATGATTTCATTCGTTCTTAAATATACAATATATTTTGAGCTCACAATAAGGGCCAATGGCACATCTTGTGGAGAGGCTTGGTGAGCATATCAGCATGCTGACTAGTAGAGGGAACAAAGTGATCACGATGGTTATCCAAGTCAGCATGCTGACTAGCAGAGGGAACAAAGTGATCACGATGGTTATCCAAGACTACTTTTTCAACAAAATGATAATCAGCTCGATATGGCAAGTGCGAGCAAAAAAACCAGAATTGGCAACTATATAAGTGGCGCTGAGGTTATCACAAATAGAGAAGCATTAGAAACTGCAATGAGAAGCCAAGTTCATAAAGTAAGTAAGACAACCATGCTGTTTTTTCATAGGAGTGAGACAATGAGCGGTATTCAGATTTGCACTAAAATGAGCAATAATGGACTGCTTTTTGGAACACCAAAAGATAAGATTAAAGCCCCAATAAACAAAATAACCACTGATAGAACAACGAGTATCTGAGAAACTAACTTAATGATCCATAAATCATAACTAAAAGGTCAATGCTTTCAAATCATGTAGCTTTGAACAATCTATTCATAAGAACTAGATGATTTACCTCACACACGGGTTACAAGTCCCTCTACAAACATTCTTTATTCTAAAATTAGGGAGGGATCAAATTGTTTCGATTTTGCTTTATTTACACCACTACCATCAAAGCTGTGGTTGGGTTGGAAGGTAATTATTAAAAGCTAGGAGGGTAATTTTGTCTCAGAACAGATTTTGAAATATTTACGGTTTTGCCAATCTATTCTAAAGTAGAGGTTGAAAAAGGCATTGTTCATGTTTGTGTGTTTGGCTGTGCTTCAGCCAAAACTCATCGAATGGCCTGAGAGAGATGGGAGGATTTGTGGAGGGATTTCAGGGATTTGCATAGAGAGGGAGATGAGATAGAGAGATGGATTTTAGCGATTTGCCAATCCTTCCCTTTCAGACACAAGCTCTGCAAATCAGTATTCTTCCTATTCGGGCAGGAAATCTGGCTGGGCAAGGTCCCTGGCTCGAGCACTCAGCTCCTCGAGGAGTTGGCACTTTGGTTGATTGTCGGGCTCCGACTTGCCGAGATGCTGCAAGAGGAGGACAAAGTTAGTTCTTAAAGGTGTCTTTGTGGGGCCTTAGGCGTATGCCTTGAGGCTCGCAATCAAAATTAACTAAGTGCTAAGGCGTGCCACTGCCATCTATGTATGGCAATGTAGAACAAGTGTATTTAAGCCGATTACTTGTGCCCCAAGTTATTCTGACTTCTTGTTATCAAAGGATTGTTGTAGATGGGTTACGTCTACATTAAGTTCTTTTCTATGCCTTGAGATCAAGGACTTTTAGTTCGTTATCTTGTATGCTTAAAGGGTGGAGGTCCAGATCTGATCAAGTCACCAATTTTAATTCACTTTTAATCTTCTTATGACAATAAAACCACTAAGTGAACCATATCTGAGAACTGATGGAACTTTGGATCATCAAAAGACTGGAAATGACTTGAATATATACTGGGGAATACATTATAACACCATATCTATTAATTGAAAGACAAAACAAAGAGAGGCGGGCAAGATTTCACATTCTGGGGCAAGGTTATACGTCTTGCGGTCTTTCTTTTTTGCAGTGACAAAGGGTTAGGTAATAAAATAGGGATGAGTGGTAAATGAGTTTACACAATAGAATCGATATTACAACATTTAGAGAAGGTAGCAGAGCTATTAGATAACTAAGAGAGAATGGATGAATAATAGTAGGAGAAAAAAGTTCTTAATACATAAAACCTTTTTGAAGTTCACTTAAAGTTGAGACAAGTGACAAATGGATGAATAATAGTATGAGAGAAAATTCTTAAACTGTAGAAAACTGAGCATGTCTTTCTGAAAACGGGAAGTTGAGAGAAAACATAAATGGTACAGAAAACTGACTGAGCATATGTATGAATAACAGTAGGAGGAAGATTCTTAAACTGTACAAAAAACATATTGTCTTTATGAGTTATAAGTGAGAAATAGATGGATAACAGTATGAGAGAAAATTCTTAAACTGTACATAAAACTGACTGAAAGTTGAGATAAGTGAGAAACTTGTTAACAATTAAAACAAGATAAGTTTATAATTAATTTTTCACCTTTTATTTGAATAACAAGATAAACATGTTCATTTTATTTTTATTTTTTCAAAATATTCAGAAAATAAAGTGTTTGGGATTTATGAAGGTAATTTTTTTTCTTTCTCTATGGAGGTATTCGGATGATGGTATCCGTTTTTAAGGGTTAAATTTATATTAACATTATAATGAAATCAACGTCGGATATTAAGTTATAAAATTATTTCGAATATTAATTAAAGTTATAAAACTTTAACCTAAGATTAATAGAAAGGAACAAATGGTGAAGACACAACAAGATAGATTAATAAATTTTAGTACTTCAAAACCATTTGTTGTGAATGTGATAGTAGGGACTCACAATATATATCTTAGAAATATTTGAGAAATTTGCTGAAACATGTATTAGATTTTCAATTTTCATGTTAATAACTATATTAGTGACGCAAAACCATTTGTATTGGTGTTTGACTCATATTGAGTCTCTTAGAGATACTTGAAGAAGTTATTGACACCCCAAGTACGGATTTTCATTTTTATTTTCTCTTTTTCTTTATTTATAAACAGATAAGAAATCTATTCTTTCATATCTCTCTTTTCTCTTCTCTTTTTCTTGTTTTCAATATCTCTATAGATATTTTGACAAAAAATAGGATCTCTCCTATATACATACTGATATATATATATATATATATATATATGGTATGGACATATGAAGCACTGAAGAGTTCAATTTTATTTACCAAGCCATTAAGATGAATACAATGTTTCTCAGCATTTTCCATCCAGAAACCCACCAGCGCCGAAAATCCCATGGTCTACCGCTACCTAAAGATCAAGAGAGTCAGCGACATGGTTGAACAACAGATACTGGAACAGTTTGGAAGAGTCACCATCTTTAGCTGCATTTTAACAGATTTTGGGGAAGGGTGACTACATAGCCTCGCCTCCTTTGCATGTCTACCAACAAATGGTGTTGCAATGCAAGGAATGACGCGGCAAGGTGACGCGAGGTGAGGCGAGGGCGGTTTCGTGTGAATATAGCATTCTATTATGAAGAAGTTGAGATTCTATTCTACCATAAAATCAATTAACAATAGATGGAGTAGCCAAACTACTTATAAGCACATGCAAATCTCCCTTTTTCTTGATGTGGAATTAATTCTTAACATATTAACCACTATCACGGCTCTGTTTTTGTATTGTCAATCACCACTTTCTTTTCTTCCTTTTTGAAGAGAATGATTTCATTATAAACTTTCTTTTCTTCCTATTTTGAAGAGAAGGATTTCATTATAAATGAGTGAATTGTGTAACTGAATTCAACACAATGTTTTTCTGTTGCACATGCTTGTTATTTATGGCTTACGGATTAAACGAATTAAAAGAAAATTGAGGGACAAAAGAAAATAAGAGTGTGCAAAATGAGAGAAAATGTGTCTACTACCGATTAAGAGCAACTTCATCTCTAAAAAATGAGTTGGCCCAAAGTCCATTTAATCCACCCAAATGAATAGTAATTGACTCCAATGAACAGTAATTGGCCAAGTGCATCTCCACTCCTAAAAAATGAGCTGGGCAAGAGTCTAGTCAATTCATATTAAATTTTACAAAATAATTAAAAAAAAATATTTTAAATTTCGGATAGAAATTTTAACCAATCTTGTCATGCCACGTGTCATTTCCGAAAGTACAATTTTTGTGAAAGATGGTTTAAGTGTGTGTGTGTGTATGTATAAATCTTTTATTTTAAAATGAAATCCAACAGCCTAAATGTGGACACATGGCCCTTAAGATTTTGACTTTTTTTGTTTTTAACGCTTTTCGCACCCTGAATCCCACGTGCCAACGGTCAAAAAAAAGAAATTCACATGGCTGACACCAGCCTGGCGTCATGTAATCCGGTCTCTTGCTCAATCCATTATGTGCTGGCCTTAAAGCTGACTTCCACTTTGGGCCAGCCTATTGGGTGGGGTGGAGTGGGTTGTTAGAGGTGGAAGTGCTGTAAACGAATTAAAAGAAAAACCTACGACAGTCCTCCCTCAAAAAGAGACAAACATGAAAACATCATACATTCATGTTCCGTTGCATGTTCAAGGCCTTGCAGCAAGGTTGCACGAAAAATGTGTGTTCCTTTTTTCAAAAGGGAATCTGAAGCATGTCATTAATTTGATCCGTAAATGGTTAATTGTCCTCCGAATATTAATATGCTTACAAAGCTCCCAACAGAAACAGGACAAACATCAAGAGAAAAGACCATGGAACACGGTCAATCGGATGCCAGGAAATTGCATCACATCATCAGTTATTCAGACACAAGAAGAAAACCAACCAACCAACCAAACATACGAGAAAGGTAACGATTGATTTGAAACAATTCTGACAACTAGCAAACTATCTAGTTAATACTGTTACAATAAAGAAAAAACACTTAGCCAAAAGATGAGAGATCAATAAGCCTAGTACATAGCAAGGCACATAAGTTCACGAACTTGTATTTCAACCTATCAAGCCAATTACCCACCTTCCACCGTAATTAAGGTCATCTTTTGTAGCCTTGAGTACCTCTACAAACCCTTGTGAGAGATGTTTTTAGTGTAACCAACACACAAGTTGGTACACCACGTGTCACTATACAAATAGTGGGATATATGTGTTAAAAAGTTAATAATTTAAAAAATAAAATTTCTCACCACTTACATAAAAACACGTCTCGTGCTCTCGTCACAATAAAAACATTTATCCCTTCACTGGTTGAAATTAGAGGTAGAAGAGAACTACTGCCTCCCACCAATCACGGGATCACCATCAATAAGACAAAGGCTGCCCTCGCAGCCCTCGCATATCTTTGCATCAAAGCGAAGTGGCAGACCGCAAATATTATCTTGGTATCCAATTTTTCCCTTTAAATCAAACCAAACAAATGCTTCCTCGTCCTTCTTCAAAATAACCATTTCACCGTTCTTTGCGAAGACCAAAGGTGGGCAATAGTTAAGCAACCAAGTCATAGTTTCCTTTTTAATAGAATACAGAAGGGTCCAAGGTCCTCCAAAATCCTTCATAATCCAAACATCATTTCCGGTGTCCCAATCATGAACAGAAACACATAGAGAGCCCCCTAAAACCTCCAACTCCATGACGGTACTGTAATCCTTATCCACCGGGGTGTCAAACTCCCGATACTTTTCAGTAGCAAGATCAAAGGTCAGAATTATGAATCGATACATATCTAATCTGTTCGGCATTAGCCAACACAGAGCACCATTTGAAAACTCCAGCGCCGTGTCATACACATTCAGTGTACTAAAATCATTGCGAGGCAAGTTCTTGATCCTTTTCCATGAGTTCAATATGAGGCTATAAATACTAACTTCAGAACTCACAAAGACTCCCTTACTAAGCTCCGCAATTTGCAAATGTTTAAAGTCATCATAAACTGAATCATACCCGAACCCTAGGGATATATGTAAATCTGATGATGGCTGCTGCTGCTCAATAGCTGGGAGGGGAATCATCTTAAACTTTTGAATTGACGGGTTCCACAAAGCGACATTAGTACGGAGACTATTGCAAATGCAAACCACTCCATGAATCGAGCACCCCAGTATCTGATACCTCTCAGGGGATTTCAACGGCCGCTCAATTTAACGACTGTCCGGAACTTTTCGCTGCCGTTGACAGCCGATGAAAAATAATCTGATGAGGGGGAGCCAATTGACCTGACTAAAATGGTGCGAAAGGAATTGGTTTGGATGGAGCGTTGAAGATGAGCTTTGATGAAGTGGTGGTGGCGGATGATGGCATTCCAAGCTTTGGAAACGCTGAGGAATCGAATCAAATCCTTGGGCGGAAGCCTTGAAAGGATGTCGAACAGTAGCTCCGGTGGGAAGTCTGACATTGACGTTGGTTTCTTCTCTGAGGAGCAACAATAATCTGGAGAAATCAGGAAAGGATTCCACCTAATCATTCTCGTCAAACAATCCAAATCCTTAAAGTTTGTTGTTTATATTAATTTCATATATAATTGATATTGTGAATTTCTTTTATGATTATTATTATTGGAATTTTTGTGTTACTTCCATATTTTCTATTATTACTCCAACACCAATTTGGCTTTAGTAGACCACCGACCAACAAGATCGATAGGGGGCATATATGAGTTTGTGGCTAGTTATCTATGTAAGTCTCGAACTGCACAAGTTTATCTAAGTCTCACCAACTTTCTCAATGAAATATTGTTCGTGCTATATAATCATAAAAAAGAAAAATTAAAAAAACAAATTATCAACAAATATGCACGAGGAAGATGTTATAAGTAGCTATTGATCATGTGAAGCAGAGAAGTTGTTCGTTGTTTGTTGGTGGACATGGAGATCAAGTCCAAGTAGTGCATGGCTTCACAAGGAAGTAGCCCTTCAAGGAGAAAATTGAACAAATGCGATGAGTGTGACTGTTGCATCACATCCAAACACTCGTCCAATAGTCTCCGCTGCTGCTCTTTGCTCAGCTCGGCTGCCTCCATGTACGGCAATACTTCTCTTTCCTCCTCCGTAAAGTGTTGTCTATAACGCTCCTACATATTAAGTCCAAATAAAATATATATTTAGTAATATTATTATGTGTAGAATATTATATTGTATGACTTAATACAGTGCTAATCACGTAGACCCCACTGTATAATATTCTCTCATCATCCAAAGTTCCAAACCTTTCATTTTTTATAACTCCATACAAAAATTCGTCCAAATAAAAAATCATTTTATTTGATTGTTGTTATAAACATTTCAGAGTAAACTGTCATTTAACCCCCTGAACTATCACGTGAGTTTCAATTTCTCCCCTGAACTATTTTTTCAGCCAATTGACCCCCTAAACTATGTTAAAGTGGCCAATGAACCCCCTACCGTTAAGTATCTTTAACTCCATCCAATTTTCTGTTAGAAAGTGTCATGTGCTTGGCACATGACCACCTTTTTACATTTTATGTCTAAATCTTTACAAAGAAAACATATAAAACAAATTTAAAAAAAAAACATACAAACCCTAAACTTAATCATTCAAAATAATAGAAAAGGTAAGGCTTTTTATATTAACACTCCACAAAATGTTGAATGCACCCCATATTAAAATTTAATATTAAATGACTTATTTACTCCACTATGCAATGACAATTTTGACCTTATTAGGTTTTAAAAAAAAAATTATAAATACATCCCAAATCACTTTTAGCGTATTATTTATCTTCTCAACTATCAAAACTCTCTCATCCTCCATTGTTGAACAAAATCCTAACCAATGAAACTACAAACATGTTGATTGAGAAAAATTGTTTTTGACAAATGAAACACGAAATCGATGTTTCTGAAGCTTCACATGAGGTAAGACTTCACATTTTTCATTGTTTTAGTGATTTCGATGACATCAATAATTATTTAATCTTGCGTTTGCTGCATTATTTAAACTTATATATTCATATTCATATTCATCTTTTAGGGTTCATATTGAAAAATAATGCAGCAAACGCAAGATTAAATAATTATCGATGTCATCGAAATCACTAAAACAATGAAAAATGTGAAGTCTTACCTCATGTGAAGCTTCAGAAACATCGATTTCGTGTTTCATTCGTCAAAAACAATTTTTCTTAATCAACATGTTTGTAGTTTCATTGGTTAGGATTTTGTTCAACAATGGAGGATGAGAGGGTTTTGATAGTTGAAAAGATAAATAATACGCTAAAAGTGATTTGGGGTGTATTTATAATTTTTTTTTTTTTAAAACCTAATAAGGTCAAAATTGTCATTGCATAGTGGAGTTGACACGCCCCGATCCCGATATTCCTCGAATACCAAGATAGGCACGTGCTGGCCGACACCCAAGGGTGACGACAGCCATTAATTGAAAGCAAATGCTGAGAATAAGGAATAAATAAGGTTTATAAATATAAAAGAATAAAGAATATGCATTTAAGGAACGTGTTCAGAGCACACATCTAATCGAGAATATTAGAAGAATTAACATAAACAAATTGAATGAACACAGAACGGGGTCCTACACCTAGAGGACTCGAAGATACCGATGCGGAAGTGTCTGGATGTCGGGATTGTACGCCTCGATTCTAAGTCCTGAAGGGGGCGCAAAACAAACATGAGTGGACCAAGTTGATATATATATATATAATAAAACAGTTATCAACGTACTAACCCCCAGGTTTTATGAAAACACATATATAATGTTAAACATAGGTTTTCCGAAACCTAGCATGTCGTGCAATGTCTCAAATCATAACTCATATATATAATAATCACTAGTGAATTGTCCGATAACCTGCAGGCCCCATGCCAGCTCCCCGTCTCTGAGCGGACAGTCAGAGGAATATACACTACAGGCCCCATGCCGGCTCCCCGTCCCTGTGCTAAATAGCCAGAGGAAACACACTCCAGGCCCTATGCCAACACCAAACCGTCGCCCGGAACGGACCGGAATCTATCCCTACGTCCCGTAGCGGAAATGACCACTAGGTAAGTACGAAACCATTGAACATATATATACTGAAAAACAACTTCGTAGTATAAAGTCATTCATCATCTATACTACAAAGAGGTGTTCTAAATATGTTCTAAATATCATATCGTCATCCATCGGATATTCTATAAGAACATGGGTTATAGGAAAAATAGTAATAATTCAATCTAGCCTCAGTAAGCATACTATCTCATAAAGTATTTCATAAAACATAAGTATTAAATCATGATTTTCATGTGTGCATTTCTATTGTTAAAACATGCTTTTGAAGGGGTCCACTCACAAATACTTAGCCGCCGAAGAGCCACGCAAACTAGCAATCATGGAAACGTCACAAATATTGCCCCTAAGCACATAAAGGGTACAATTAATAAAACTATATAATAGCAATTGAATTTGGGAAAACGGACGTTGGAAACGGATTCGGAACGTCGAATTTAGCCTATGAGAGGTCTTGGACGAAACCCCAAAAAGTCAACTCAAAAAGTCAACGTTGATCGTTGACCGATCAAAGTCAAAGTCAACTCTGACCGTTGACCGTTGACCAGGTCAACAGTCAACTGGTCAGAGGTCAAAGTCAATTGGGCTTTGAATTGGGTTGGGCTGAAAAGGGCTGAAAAGGGTTTTGAGGAAAAGGGCTTTCAGCCCCTTAACAGAAAATGGCCCAAAGGGCCCTAAATTCCTAAAACAGAAAATAAAATAAACAAAAACCTTAAAAGGTTTTTGGGTTGGGTCATGGGCCACAGACCCTAAACATAAACGGCCCGAGGGCCTTTGGTCTTAACAAAATAATTAAATGAAAACAAATAAAAGGAAATGGGTTGGATTGGGCTGGCCTCACCACACAGGCCTAAGGCCCTCTTGCTACAGGAACCGGCCTGGGAGGCCTGGCCTCACCGGAGCACCACCACCGGAGCTTCACAGCTCCGGCCGACTTCCACACACAACCCTAGACTTCGATCTAGGTACCAAAACGAAGAGCAAGACGAGGGGAGTATTTCTATACCTTCCTTTCGTCGTGGAATGGCCGGAGATGGCCGGAAAAACCCCCGAGGTTGCCGGAGTTGGGTGTGCTTACACCCGGCTTCGATTTCGTCCCATAACCTCCAAAAATCACGAATTAACTCCAATTAAACCTCAATCTCGCAAGAATCAAGGACGAAAAGAGAGAATTAGGGGCTTACCTAACCGGAAAATACAAAAATCCGCCGGAGTTCCTTTCCGGGTTTTTCGCCGAGTTCACAGAAACGAGAGGGAGAGAGAGCAGGACGAGATGATGAAGGGTGATGGGCTTCCTCGCGCGGGGAGATGGGTGCGTGCGTGTGTGCACGGTGCAGAGAAGAGGGAGAGAAGTGAGAGATGAGAGAGAGCCGAGAGGGAGAGACATGAAGAAAGAAAAGAAAAACAGAAAAGAAGAAGAAAGAAGGGAGTTCACGGGGGAAAAGAGAGAAGAAAGAGAAATTGTTTGGGGGGGCTGCCACGTGGCAGATTTAGAAGGAAAAAGGATCCAATGCTTTGGATCCTGATTTGGTAGACAAAAAGGATGAAATAGATATATTTAAAACATGGCCTAATTGGATAAATGGTCCCCGTGGTCATAAGGTATTCGGATGATAGCCCCTGTGGTAAAAAAATTCGGATTTAAACCCCTGTGGTCTAAGTCTGTTAGGATTTAAACCCATGTGGTCTAAATCTGTTAGGATTTAAACCTTTCTGTTAAATAATGCTGATGTGGCTGCCACGTGGCTGCCAAATGGCTGCCACGTGGCAAAATAATAATTTTTAATTTTTTTTAAAAAAAAAACCTGAATTAAAAAAAAAAAAAAAAAAAAAAAAAAAAAAAAAAAAACAAACAAACCGGATCTGCAAGAAGAAGAAGGAAGAGGGAGAGGGAGGAGGGCGCGAGGAGACGGCTCCGGCGAGGGGGGAGCTAGTCTCCGGCGGGAAGAAGAAGAAGAAGAAGAACAAGAAGAAGAACAAGAAGAAGAAGAAGAAGAAGTCGCGCAGGGAGACCGGCGGGAAGAAGAAGAAGAAGGAAGAAGGAGAGGGAGGAGGGTCGCGCGGGGAGAAGGCTCCGTCGGGGGGGGGGGAGCTGGTCTCCGGCGGGAAGAAGAAGAAGAAGAAGGAGAAGAAGTCCGGCGGGGTGGGGGAACGGGCGGAGGGCGGAGGGCGGAGGGCGGGGGGGATTTTCTGGGTTTCTGCGTTTTTTTTTTTTTTTTTTTTTTTTTTTTTAATTCAGGTATTTTAAAAATTATTATTTTTGCCACGTGGCATATATGTGGCAACCACGTCAGCATTATTTAACCGAAGGGCATAAATCCTAACAGACTTAGACCACAGGGGTTTAAATCCGAATTTTTTTACCACAGGGGCTATCATCCGAATACCTGTTGACCACGGGGACCATTTATCCGATTAGGCCTTTAAAACATTTAGGGGTAATTACAAACATAAATCTTTATAATTAGGGGGCGGGTGTTACAGGAGTAAATAAGTCATTTAATATTAAATTTTAATATGGGGTGCATTCAACATTTTGTGGAGTGTTAATATAAAAAGCCTTACCTTTTCTATTATTTTGAATGATTAAGTTTAGGGTTTGTAAGTTTTTTTTTTTTTTAATATTTGTTTTATATGTTTTATTTGTAAAGATTTAGACATAAAATGTAAAAAGGTGGTCATGTGCCAAGCACATGACACTTTCTAACAGAAAATTGGATGGAGTTAAAGATACTTAACGGTAGGGGGTTAATTGGCCACTTTAACATAGTTTAGGGGATCAATTGGCTAAAAAAATTGTTCATGAGGGAAATTGAAACTCACGTGATAGTTCAGGGGGTTAAATGACAGTTTACTCAAACATTTCATTGTGTTTTTAGCAACACTGTGCATGTCTATTTTTTCTTTGTCCCAATTTGATATTGAAACT
Organism: Malus sylvestris; assembly: GCF_916048215.2. Classification (NCBI taxonomy): domain Eukaryota; kingdom Viridiplantae; phylum Streptophyta; class Magnoliopsida; order Rosales; family Rosaceae; genus Malus; species Malus sylvestris. The sequence goes on from NC_062266.1 coordinate 5,500,579, forward strand.
CTTTTCGATATGGATAAAATTCTGTAAGAAAGATCTTTGAATGAAGACCCGGAAAAATAAATAGTTTGAATTATGAAAAAAGATTATGGAATGAATTTAAACATGTAATTAATATTATATTAAATTACTAACTAGTTAGCTTTGTATAACACTAATAAAACAATAACAAGAAGCAGTTAACATGGATCACCTGTAGTGATTTGAGGCGCTTAGAAAAGTTAGAAAGGGCTTCTTTGTAGTCACGACTCCCAATGTCAAGAACCTCAATGGATTTGATGTCTTCTTTGATGCCGTTCATGATGGGTAGGTCCCTTGCGTGTTCTTCATTCGCAGCTTTACAGATTCCTGCATAATTATTTGGTTAGTTTACCATCTTAACTTTATTTAATAATAATTGTTATTAACATTTTAAAATTTTCATTTTGCCCTAAAAAAAATTTATAATCAGAAAGAAATATACGATTCTTAGGAGTGTAGAATGAGATTTTTAGAATGCTAATAACAGTTCCCTTGTTTTAACTCAACATTTTAGCTAAGCTATGACATTTGCTGGGTTTTTAAAATAATTTATTATTATATCACTTAGTATTACAATCTAGTAGTATTTTTTCACTTGTAAATAAAAAAATTTATATTCAAATTTCGAAAATGACGAGCTTTATGGCAATTTATTCTTTTTCCCTTTATGTCATTATACAGTATGGCGTATGTGTGAAAAATCTTTCCATATTCACTTACATATATAATCTTATGGTTTTTTACTCCATCAAAATAATATTCATGGGAAATTCTTACAAATGACAAGAAGTTTAGGTGCCGGAAAATATTTATAGAAGATTCCTACATATACCTTTATTTTTGCAATCCTAAAAATATATATACCAAAAAAAAGTAAAAGTTTAATTGGTAAATATTCTTCTGGAAAAAGGAAAAAAAGATGTGACCTGGATCACAGTAGTTGAAGATGGGGAAGAGGAGTCTCTCCTCCATCTGAGCGTGTTCCAACATCAGCTCCAAAAGCTGCGAGTAGTTCCTCCCCAGCTTCCTTAACTCCATCCGAGCACTCCCCACCGTCGGATCAACCACCCCTCCTCTTCCTTTACCCGGACGCTTCAACAGATCCGTAACCCACCTCACCAACCTCTCCAAGTGCCACGCCAGGCTCCTGTGTTGCAGCTCAGTCAGCTTCACAACCGCCGCCACCAGCGACGTCGTTTGGGTTTCAGAGGACGACCCCGTTTGAAGAAGAAGCGGCGGATGAGGGAATCTGTCCTCCATCAACTGCAGCAGAGTATTGGGTGGCCCTGAAACCCTCTCAGCTGGCTCCGACGATGACCCGCCCTCCTCCACCTCCATCGCCACCTCCAAGTTTCTATAATCTTCGTCGTTGTCGTCGTTGTCGTCGTTGTCGTCGTTAGATCTGGCTACCACCACGCAGCGAAGTGAGACAGCCGCCGCCTTGTATTTGAGGGCAAATCGGATGTAGTTTGTGCTGCTGGGAGAGCCGTACAGTCGGACTGTTGTCGTCAGTTGTTTTTGCGGCACTATCTCTGCCGTCGATTTCTTCCGCTTCGCGAAACAGATCCCCATTATTTACAATTCAAAGATATACATATATCATCGGTAGCGGCCGGTAGCTATTATATATGAAAAACTTGGAAAATTGAGGCCGTTAGATTCTTTCATCATGTATATTACTATATAGAGTAGCAGTGGTTGTGGTGGTTGATTTCTCTTTACATGGGAACTTTGCTTGCATTGCAAGGGAATGGATGGAAAGCGGAACAAGATATGATGAAAAAGTAGAAAGGGAGAAAGAGACAGCGTCAAGCCAAGTATATCCGAACTAAGACTATAATGAAAGTTAGTAGCAAAGTGCGTCAACCACACTTCTTCTTTTGTCCAATAAAATAAATAAACAAAGAGTTTTTATCAGGTCTCTAAATTTGAGGCACCTCATAAAGATAAAAATGGTCATTGAACTTGAAAATCGATCAAAATAATTATGGAAAATAAGTGTCGTAAATTAATATGGTCCTATAAGCAGAGGTGGCAAATCAACTCATTGAGTTGTTAAAATTTCATCTAACACCATCATCACCACTATCAATCTCACATGTATATTATAGTGATATCAAATTAAAGTGTCTTAACAATTACCCATTAACAACCCAACATGCTGATTAGTCACCTAACAACTAAAATAAAATGGTAATTGTCTTGATGATTAGAATCTTTTTTTACCTACTGTGTCCCAATTCAAACTCTTCTCCCCTTTGTTAGTGTAGTTTACAATAAAACTATCGTTTTTATTTAGAAAAACATGTAACAATCTGTAACACCAAGATTTGAAAAGTTACCGTCTTTCACCAATGGCCAACTCATGCAAATTCTCTACCCATGTTATATAAAAATTGATAAAATTAGAGAAATAAAATATCATATTTTGTTGAGTGTTCCAAAATTGCATCATTTGATTCATTGGTTCCTTAGATTGAATTATTTAAGACAACTTCGAAGATGTAGGCTTCAACCGAACTGTGTCACTCTAACCCTACTTTTTAGTGTATTGTATGAACTATTGACTGTGATTTTTGTGGTTTGTTTTAGAAAAGTCGATGGATGTGTGTGTGACTCTTTCGGGATTTTCAATGGCTTGATTATAATTTCATAAAGTATTGAGTTTATATTTTATGTTATAAACCGTGATTGATGGATACGTTTTCATATTATCACATACGTTGCATTATTGTCACTCACACGAGTTTCGCGGCTTATCTGGGTTGTTGATTTATCGGGTGCACCGTTCCCACTGTATAGGGGCGATTATGCAGGTGTAGTTGATATGTGGAGCCTTTGGAGTAGCATATTGTTGCCAGACAGCTAGGAGTGTTAGGTTACCCCTATCTTTCCTCGTATTTATTTTCGACTTTCCTTTGGAAGCCTATGGATGTTGTCCCTAGTGAGAGTAATCTTTATTGCATAGTTGTTGTAAATATTATTAATTTCATTTTAGTATGTCGGTTGTATTTCATGGCATCCCCCTACAGTCTACTGTTACACGTCGATTCTGGACGTATGTTGGGATCGGAGTGTGACAAAAGGTGTGAAATCCCGTCCCTGAAATTTCATTATTATTTACGTATCTCATTATTTAAATCCGTATTTCACGTTTATGTTATTTTCATTAGTTAATTTTAATTCAGTTAATTTATGGAATTAAATCGAATAGTTATCGGTTTGAAATTTCGTAATGAATCTTTAAAATTCGTTGACCTCTTGAGGTCACAAGCAATGTTTTCTAAAAGATCTCGAAGCCACGAATGCATAGGCGAAAGCCGTTTGCGAGTCCGGGTTTTAATGGTATAGTTACAGATATTTGAAGTTATATTACTAAACTATAGATTTTAATTTATTTTAAAACTCCCACAGTGTGGGAAAGGGGCCAATTAGAAATGGGGGAGGAAAGGAGAACCAATGGAAAAAAAAGGAGGAAGAAAGACCCTCCCTGTCTAACACACCCGTGCACCCTAACTGACCACATTCCGGGGATTTCTGCCATTTTTTTTTCGTCGAACCACCACCATCCAACATCTGAAACATCTTCCACAACTCCCCATCTACCATCTCCACATAAATTTGAAGATTTTTAAAGTCCATTTCGTGTAGAACCTCATCGGAGCATCGGAGGTGCTCGACGGTGATTCCTCCAATCCGACGAGTTTCACCACCCACCACCACCCTTAATCAACTCCCCTTGGACCCAGGAACAAGACCCAATCAGTTGTAGGGGTTTTGGAACACCAAGGAAGTCGAAACGAAGAACACCCATCTTAGGGTTTTCGACGGGTTTGAGTCAATTTGGGGCCTTTCCCGGTCAAATTGGGCTTGGCCATAGGTATGAAACTTGATATACTCATTGAGATCTACATTTTTGTGAAATTTGGTAATTTTTGAAGTTAGTCGGAAAATTGGGTTTCCATTCGCCAAAAACCGCCACTCACTACCGCGAGTGGCCAGTGGGCCGACGATGCCTTTCTAAGTTCAAATAGATGTCCTGATTTTGTAGTTAATATTCGTATGACGTGGTTTGATCGTTTGAACCTAATTTCACTATGAGACATCCCTTGATCAAAATATAAATCGACGATCCGACCGTTGGATTGTCACCAAACTTTAATACATTATAATACGTAATATTTGAGGATGTTAGGAACTGATGGATCGGGAATCCAATGTATGAATCTTCCCAAATTAGATTTCTAAGTTTGTAAAATAAATTGTTGACCGCCACCTAATTCTAGTAATTGGCGGAGATCCGACCATCGGATCGTGATGGGATTTTAGTATGTGGTTCTAGAAGTGTAATGGGGACTTTGAGAGCTTACAGATTAGAAATCTGATAGGCGGATCTTCAGGGTTAAATTGCTAAGGTGTGGACCTCACTATTGACTAAGAGTTGACTTTTGGTCAACATGTCTCGAGCCATTTGAATTAAAAAAAATTGGTATTATTAGAAACTCAGTGAAGCTTTGCAGACTTGTCTCAGTGAGTGACATTAATATATGTGATATGGTGATTACCCGATTCTTGATATTAATATCCTTTGCGGATATGACATGGTTTTATAAATGTGTTTTCTATTAAAATGTGATTATTTTATAAAATGCCATCGATCTATTTTATTAAATGTGATTTGATTCATGGATTGGTAATATTTGTGGAAAAGTGATTCGAATTACATATTGAAATGTTCTGTAAATTGAGGGCTAGTAGAGGACTATGACCCTGCTTGATTAATCCGCATTGGGGGACCATACTATATATGAATCTCGCTTGGTTAATCCGCATTGGGCGATCCTTATGGTCATTTATACTTATGGGTGATTATGCTTGGTTTATTCGCATTGGGGGTCACTACCTACCTGATTATCTTGACCTTGCATGGTTAATCCGTATTGGGGGTCACTAGTGGTCCTGCTTGGTTAATCCGCGTTAGGGGACCATACTATATATGGATCGCGCTTGGTTAATCTGTGTTGGGCGATCCTTATAGCTATGTATGCTTAGGAGTGATCATGCTTGGTTAATCCGTATTGGGTAATCACTTCCTAACAGCTGTAGGAGTGACTCTGCTTGGTTAATCCGCATTGGGGGGTCATTGCCTACTTGGTTACTTTTTCAAGGATGGCTCTGATTAGTTAATCCTCTTTGGAGGGCCACTTCCTGTTTGGTTATTTATGTAGGCTTTGGCCGAACTGCGTCTCTCTAGCCCTAGTTTTTAATGTACATATGAACGATGATTTTTTAGAATCTTGGTGGTTTGAATGGGAAAAGTCGTTGGATGTCTAGGTGACTCATTCGGAGTTTTCAACGACTTGATTATGATTTCACAAAGCATGATTCTATACTCGATGTTTATAGATTGTGATCGATGGTCTGTTTTTATTTAATATCACATTCTTGTATTATTATCACTCACCCGAGCGTCACATCTTAACCAAGTTTTGATTTGCCAGTGCATCATTCCCTTGATGTAGGCACTGATTTTACATATGACAAGTTTGGGTAGATTATGAGAAACCGTTTGGTATTTTGGTTCCATTGAGTGGTCCGGAACCCGATTTTGTTGGATTCTATTGAGTGGTCTGGAATTCTTACTCTTTCTCATTTCCATAAGTTAGACTATAACCCTGGATTTGAGTAAATGGGAATTACCTACCTTGTGAATATAAATTAGATTTATCATGTGATTACTTGGAATCCAGGCAGGGAATTATGTAGAATTCCTTTATTAAATTTCGTGCATTGATATGTGATCTGGTTGACTGACTAACGTAATTAAATGTTAATATCGTGTCTCCTTGATTCATGGAATGGGTTACTTGAGGTGATTGTGGAATGATGTTGAATATGATTGTTATTAATATTGTTGATGCACAAAATCGGAGGTCTTGGAACAACGTAAATCCGACCGTGAATCTGCAAGAAATGTAAATAACACAAGATGTATCGTGGTTCACCCCAATGTTTGGGCTACGTCCACACTGATTATTGTATTTCTCTGAGATGTTGAAGAGGGAGAGAGAGAGCTTTTCTGTGAGGATGAGAGCTCTGAGAGGGTGATGGTATGACTTAGGAATTGGCCTCCCCTAATGAGGAGAGTGATGGGTCATTTTACAGAATAAGGGCTCATCACTTATTACATATTTGCCCCTTCCTTACATAATTACATTTGAGTCCCCCGAGTATTTATATGAGATCTAAATACGGAGGCCCTAAGTATGGTACAAACAGTAGTCCCCTAAGTCTTCAGTCAAGAGAGTCTTTTGGCTGGAGACTTGAAATTCAGTCCATATGTGGGCCGAAGTAACTAGACGTCGTCTTGAACTGATACTTGATATAAGGCGGTGCTCAAAGTGAAATGATGCTCAACTAGAAGTAGCACATGTTGCGAGGCTGCTCTGCTTGTGGCTTATGTTGCCTTGGTTGGCTCGGTTTGTGACGTTTAAAGGTGAGGGAGTCCCTTTTATAGAATAAGGACTCGCTCCTTAATACATAAGTGATGGGTTATGAGTGATGCTCGCGGCGAGGCGGTTGCTCAACTGGTAGCAATGCTTTCTAATGATGGTGAGGGAGTCCCTTTTATAGAATAAGGGCTCGCTCCTCAGTACATAAATAATGGGTTAGAAGTGATGCTTGCGGCGAGGCGGTTGCTCAGCAGGCGGCGATGCTTTCTAATGAAAGTGAGGGAGTCCCTTTTATAGAATAAGAGCTCTCTCATCAGTACATAAATAATGGGTTAGGAGTGATGCTTGCGGCGAGGCGATTGCTTAGCAAGCGGCGATGCTCTCTAATGATGGTGAGGGAGTCCCTTTTATAAAATAAGGGCTCGCTCCTCAGTACATGAATAATGGGTGCTTTCTAATGAAAGTGAGGGAGTCCTTTTTATAGAATAAGGACTCGCTCCTCAGTACATACATAATGGGTTAAGAGTGATGCTCGTGGCAAGGCGGTTGCTCAGCAGGCGGCGATGCTCTCTAATGATGGTGAGGGAGTCCCTTTTATAGAATAAGGGCTCGCTCCTCAGTACATAAATAATGGGTTAGGAGTGATAACTGTTTCATTATTATCGTACATATGCACTTGGTCCACTCACCTTTGTTTTGCGCCCCCATTCAGGTCATAGAAACGAGGACTACAACTGGACGTACGAGGCATTCCCCTACCAGTAGCACTCCATCACCCACTTGTGTGATATCTTGTAATGTTCTTTCTTTTTGTAAATCTGGTTTAGACTGTGTATGGTTCATTCTAGATGTTTCCGTGAATGTTGTTAACTACTCTTAAATTCTGACGTTATTTATGAATGTTTTCTTCTAATCATTACTCTTATAATCAATTAATGGCTTTCGTCACCTTGAGTGTCGGCCAGCACGTGTCTATCCTGATATTCGAAGAATATCAGGGTCGGGGCATGTCACACGTGATAAACTTAGTGTGCAGCTCTAATTAGATTACAATGCATACACAAGGACAATAGCACTTGCAACAAACCCCTTGCAAGCTTCGACTCATTTACAATACCCTGCACATATTCATACACACCGCAGAAAACCCCACGCAGCTCCGCAGCCCTATACATATTCATACACACCTTTCTCCAAACCCCATCCAGCGCCGTAGCCCTATACTTATTCATACACACCTCTCTCCACACACATATATATATTTTTATATTTTGTACTATAAAACCCCCCCTACATTTCCGTACGTATATAATATATAGTATGCTCGTATGAAGCAATGAAGAGTTCAACTTTACTTTACACCTTCAGTTTTGATTTACGTGCACCATTGAGACGAATGCAATGTTACTAGCAATTTCCATCCACGAACCGGCTGGCGCCGAAAATGCCACGGTCTTCCACCACCGGAAGATCAAGCAACATCATTCAAGAACAGAAATTGAAACAGTTTGGAAGAGTCACCATCGTTAGCTTTCCATCGTTAGCTGCACTTTGACAAGTTTTGACTGCCCTCAAACCATGTAGAGTTGCTGCACAAGTTTTCACTCACCTGACATACCTAGTGTTTGCATAAGTTGTTTTATATCTAAATTCAAATGTAAAAGAGATTTTGGGAGGGTGATTACATAGCCTCGCCTCCTTGGCATGTCTACCAACAAATGGTGTTGCAATGCAAGGAATGATGCGGCAAGACAAGGCGAGGGCGGTTTCTCCAATGATCACAAGAAACCAATTGCTTGTGAATAGTTGGGTTACTTTCTTTTCTGCCTTTTTTGAAGAGGAGTTCATTATAAATGAAGTACATAAGTGAATTCAACACACCATTTTTCTGCTGCTTCACACCCTTGTTTATTTATAGGCTATAGATTAAACGAATTAAAAAAAAATTAAGGGATAAAAACAAAATAAGAGTGCAAAAAGAGAAAAATGTGTGTCTGGCATACATACAAAACGAATTAAAAGAAAAATAAGGGATAAAAAAAGCATGACTGTACAAATGGAGAAAAAAAAGTGTCTCATTTATTATGAAGTAAATAACTAGTACATGCTTAAGACAAAAAAAGAAACAAAGTTCTGTAGCATAAGAAACCACGCATCAAGGCTTAGTCTGGCATAAGGAATGAAAGATGGATGAACAAAACTATATATCAGAACTCAATCGTCGAACTACTATACCTTTTGACACACTTCAAATATGATAAAGAATAATATTATGACTCGTCAACTCCAGTTGCAATAATTAAATAATTTTTTTTTGTTAAATCAATAATTAAATAATTAAGTGCACTTGCAGAATTGGCAATAAATACCAACATTGACAAAAATACATGATGCTTGGTGAATGAGAGGACAAATTAACATATTGAAAACAGAGAGAGATGAAATAATGTCTCAAATGTTGTACGGATAATTAAGCTCAAACCTTAAACTTCCCAAGAGGTATAGGAAGATAAATCCTCCACATCCTGATGATGATACTAGAAAACATCCATCAAAATTTGGAATCAAACCAGGAAAAGAAACGAATTAAATCCCATAATAAGACGAAATAGGCGAAGTAGTCCAACTGTTGTGCAACAGCTAATTCAGATGACTCATATGGTCCCTTGGATTAGATTGAATTAGATAACTCACAAACATTAGAACAAAAATCATTCACATAATTAACCATTGTGCTTATGCTAACTCAAACTCAAAAAGCTCTTCTGGTTAACTTAGAATTCAAAAGGCTCGCTTGATTAATATAGACAAACGAAAAAGATCGATGCCTCAAATTAGATTAAATTAGTTAACACATCACATAACATTGTTATGTATACAAGAAACCTTGCAAGCTCCGACTCTTTTACAATATCCTGCACATTACGTTTTCTTAGTACACTCCTGAAATTAAAACTAAAAATAAAAAAGATTAAGGCAGCAAACCTTCAGCCCTTTAGATATTTATACACACTTCCATTTATTTGTACTGTATACATATATACACACCCTACTATATATATATATGCTATGACATATGAAGCACTGTACCTTGTGCAACTTTATTTACCAAGTCACCACTTTTGATCTCTATACCTTCCCTTCAAGTTTGATTTACATCATGCACCACTGAGACGAAGGCAATGTTTCCCAGCAATTTCCATCCGTGAAACCGCCGCCGAAAATCCCTTGATCTGCCACCACTGGAAGATCAAGCGACATGGCTGCCTCCGTCCATATCGAGTCATCAAACACCGGAAAGCTCTCTCTCATTTTCCCCCAGAATATCCCATCCATGCCTTCATTGTTCACACCACTACTCATATTCTCCTCCACTTTCATGCCCCCCGGCTCCGGCTGATCCACCTTCACATTCGCATAATTATTGCAAATAACAGGTACTGCAATATATTTCACAGGAGCAGCATAACATGCAGGATTAGTCCGAGTACCTGACAGATTGTTCTGCACAAGGGTTTGGTTCGAAATTTGAGGTGGCACGCCAGGATTGGCCGACGAGGGAAATACTTGATGCTGCAGGCCGTGCTGGTTCAATTGATGATGGCTATATGGCTAATTGAGCTTCGCCTGGGAACCGTAGAGCTTCCAGGCCGCCGCCGCGGCAGCATCATAAGCCAGAGCAGCCTCATAGGAGGTGTCGAAAGTCCCGAGCCAGAGCCGGGCTCTGCGGTGGGGCTCGCGGATTTCCACCACCCATTTGCCCCACGTTCTTTGCCTGACGCCCTTGTAAGTGCACATAGCGTTCTCTGGCCCTCCTTTCCCCCTCATGCAACCCTTCCTCGAGCTTCTCTGCGCTGGCCGCTTCGCCTGCTTCTCTCCGCAACCCCAACACTGCTACTACCAGCAACCATCTCCGAGTTCGACATTGTGAGATTTTTTTGAGAAGAATCGAGGATTTTTATCCTGTTTTTTTTTTTTTTTTTTTAATTCGGCTGGTGAGTTTGAGAAACCATAACCCGTGACGGTGGTGGTACTTTAGACATGACTGAAACGTGGCTTGTGGAGGATTAGGACTTGAATACTTGGCATGGTGAACGGGAGATATAGTGTACATGGATGGCTAGCCTCACTGTTTAAATCTCTAATACACCGTTGGCTTGCAACTTTGTTTGCTTTCTTGCTCAGGTTGCAATCGAAGAGGAGCAAAATTCCAGTTCTGCTTCCTCATTTTTCATTTTTTTTTTATTAAATCCGAAATACAATGACATAGTAGATTCACGTCGGATATTTAACTCAGAGATGAATCGTAATGGACGAATAACACCAAGAAAGTAAAGTTTTAAACTATACAGAAAACTGACTAAGTATGTCTTTTTTAAGTTGACTAGAAGTTGAGATAAAGAGAGAATGGATGAATAAAAGTAGGAGAACAAAAATTCTTAAACGGTACATAAAACCTTTTTGAAGTTCACTGAAAGTTGAGATAAGTGAAAAATGGATGAATAGTAGTAGGAGAGCAAATCCTTAAATTGTAGAAAATTGAGCATGTCTTTCTGAAAATTGGAAGTTGAGAGAAAACTTAAACGGTACAGAAAACTGACTGAGCATATGTATGAATAACAGTAGGAGGAAGATTCTTAAACTGTACAAAAAAACATATTGTCTTTATGAGTTATAAGTGAGAAATGGATGAATAACAGTATGAGAGAAAATTCTTAAACGGTACATAAAATTCACTGAGAGTTGAGATAAGTGAGAAACTTGTTGACAGTTAAAACAGGTTTTTGTTTATAATTATTTTTTCACCTTTTATTTGAATAACAAGATAAACATGTTCATTTTATTTTTATTTTTTCAAAATATTGGGAAAAGAAAGTGTTTGGGATTTATGAAGGTATTTTTTTTTCTTTCTCTATGGAGGTATTTGGGTGATGGTATCCGTTTTTAAGGGTTCAATTTATATTAACATTATAATGAAATCAACGTCGGATATTAACTTATAAAATTATTTCGAATATTAATTAAAGTTATAAAACTTTAACCTAAGATTAATAGAAAGGAACAAATGGTGTAGACACAACAAGATAGATTAATAAGTCTTAGTACTTCAAAACCATTTGTTGTGATAGTAGGGACTCACAATATATATCTTAGAAATATTTGAGAAATTTGCTGAAACATGTATTAGATTTTCAATTTTCATGTTAATAACTATATTAGTGCCGCAAAATCATTTGTATTAGAGATACTTGAAGAAGTTATTGACACCCTGAAACACCCCAATCCCTTTTTTTTATTTAAAAATGGTTTTTGGACCTATATTGATGAGCCCAAGGGGCCCATCCCTTTTATTTTGTCCCCCGGCCTCTCTTTCTCTCCTTTAGCTCTCTCCCCTCTTCTCTCCCTCTCACCCGTGTCCTTCCTCCCTGCAAACCCTCACTTCCACACCACATCAATGAAGACGACAGCACCCATCACCATCACTCAGATCCTCCCTTCTCTCTTGCACCTCTCCGAGCTCACTCTCTCTCTTCTTCACACTGTGCACAGTCACGGTGCACTTGAATTCCGACGAGGTAAGTCGAAAACACCCTTCAATCTTCCTTCCTAGTAGTCTAGAAGGCTTAGTGGTTGTTAAAATGTGATTTTGATGAAGGTTTGGACACGAAAATACGTCGGGGAGACTTCCCCAGATTTCCGGCGAGGTACCCGCCACTTTCGAGGCCATTTCCGGCCAAACCAGGGCGAGTTGGCCGGCGTGCAAGGTATCAATCTCTTCGTCTCGTCGAGTAGTACAACTTTCCTTTTTTGTTTCACTCAATTTCGTTGAGTAATGAAGAAGTTATACTCATTTGAATCTTACCCAGTTTCTGGCGACCTCTGAGGCTTTCTAGGCATTTTACGGCCAAACCACGACAAGTTAGATGTCGTGTGAGGTACCATTCTCTTCGTATCTTCGAGGGCTAAAACTTTCGTTCTTGTTTCACTTGATTTCGTTAAGTATTGATAAAGTTATGGCCATTTAAAGTGGGTATGAATTTCCAGCCGAATTTCCAGCCTTCTCCTCCGATCACCACGCAGGCCCTTCAGGCCACCCAAAGCACCCCGGGCCTTAGGCCCGTGTTTGGACCAGCCCAGAAACACCAAAACCCAACCCAATTATAAATTTTATTTCCTTTATTTATTTGGTTGACCCACTGGGCCTTAGGGCCTTTCCTTTTATTTGGGGCTTAAAGCCCAGTTGTTGGTAACTAGGCCTGCGGGCCGTGCCTTGTGGGTGTGTATGGGCTGTGTGTGTGTGTGTTGTGTGTGGGTTTGGGCTTAAGCCCAAAACCACCCATTTTAAACCCTAACCCTTTTAAACCAAAAACCTTAGGATCCTAAACTCAAAACCCAATAGATCCTAATCATATTTAACCTAAACCCTAATTCGGATTTCAAGCCTAAAACCCATTAGACCTAATTTGACCGTTGACCCCCGATCAACGTTGACTGTAGAGTTGACTTTTTTGGCTTTTCGTCCGGGACCCTTCTTAGGGTAATTCGACGTTCTGAATCCGTTTCCAATGTCCGTTTTCCCAAATTCAATTGCTATTATATAGTTTTATTAATTGAGTCATTCATGTGCTTAGGGGCAATTATTGTGACGTTTCCGTCTTCGCTAGTAGCGCAGCTTTTGGCGGCTGAGTTCTGTGAGTGGACTCCTTCTAAATTTACATGATTTTATAGTTTAATTGCATAAATGATTAGCATGCCTACGAATTTATGATTTGATTTATATCAAGCCTGTTTACTAAATATATTGGTTTCATCTCGTGTGTTTGTGAGGAATAAATTGTTAGCCTATATTGAGCTATATTTTGATATATCGTATTTATATAAAAACCATGAACTGGTAGACTATCCGATGGATGACGATAGGATTTTGATTAAATCCATAACTTATTATGCTAGTAGTTTTCATTATTAAACTGCGGGGGTTGGTATCTTGATAACTGTTTTATTATTATTGTATATATGAACTTGGTCCACTCACCTTTGTTTTGCGCCCCCATTCAGGACTTAGGATTAAGGCACCTAATCCCCGCGTCAGGACACTTCCGCAGCAGTATCTTTGAATCCTCTTTATGTAGGACCCACTTCTTTATTCATTCAATTTTATCTTAATTCTTTTTAGTGAATAGGTTTAGTTGTATGTTCTGAGCACGTTCCTAAATTATTATTTCATTGTATTTTAAATTCATAACCCTTATTTATTTCTTATTCTTAGCTTTTGTATCAATTAATGGCTTTCGTCACCTTCAGGTGTCGGCCAGCACGTGTATATCCTGGTATTCAGGGAATATCAGGGTCGAGGCGTGTCACACCCACAAGTACGGACTTTCATTTTTATTTTCTCTTTTTCTTTATTTATAAACAGATAAGAAAGCTATTCTTTCGTATCTCTCTTTTCTCTTCTCTTTTTCTTGTTTTTAATATATCTCCATAGATATTTTGACAAAAAATAGGATCTCTCCTATATACACACTCATATATATATATATATATATAGTATGGACATATGAAGCACTGAAGAGTTCAATTTTATTTACCAAGCCATTGAGATGAATACAATGTTTCTCAGCAATTTCCATCCAGAAACCCGCCAGCCCCGAAAATCCCATGGTCTACCACTACCTAAAGATCAAGCGAGTCAGCGACATGGTTGAACAGATACTGGAACAGTTTGGAAGAGTCACCATCTTTAGCTGCATTTTAACAAGTTTTGACTGCCCTCAAACCATCTCGAGTTGCTGCACAAGTTTTCACTCACTTTCCATAGATACTGTTTGCACAAGTTATTTTATGTTTCGAACGTAAAACAGATTTTGGGGAAGGGTGACTACATGGCCTCTCCTCCTTTGCATGTCTACCAACAAATGGTGTTGCAATGCAAGGAATGACGCGGCAAGGCGACGCGAGGTGAGGCGAGGGCGGTTTTGTGTGATCATAGCATTCTATTACGAATAAATTGAGGTTCTGTTTACACCTAAAATATACCCATTTTACTTATTTGGGCAATTTGGGTAAAATATGGTATTTGGAGGATTAATATGCAAGAAGACTAACTTGGAAAGATATTTAGTTGCAAGTGGAGGGTTTGGCACTATAATATTATTTCTCCTATTTGTTTGGGTGGTGGAGGTTTGCCAAGGGAATTGTTTAATCAAGACAAGTGCATGCTTTTTCATGCAAGTGGATGGAAGGACACCATGCATACTTTCGGGCAAGAATGTGTGATGAAAGAAGCCAATTTGCCAACTTACTTCTTTTAATTGATTAGTTTATTACAAGTGGGAAAACATGTGATGAAAGCTTGTGGTGGAAATGCAAGTTCCCCTTTTAATATTATTTCTCCATACAAGTTGGCAAGTGAAAAGCATGCAAGCTGTCTAAAGCAATGGAATACAAGCTGCCCAAGCTTCTTTCGGGCAGATACAAAACCTCAGCAGGAGGGTTTCCTCCAAACCTCTATAAAAGGGAGCAGATGCACAAGGATTATGGACACTCAAACAAACAAACAAAAGCACAAACTCTGCTCAAACCAGATTTGCCAAAAGCCTTCTTTTATCTAGCTTATTAGCTCTGCTGCTCACTTGCGGTATTGATCTCATTTGTAGCTGTTATGTACTCATTTCCAGTCATATAAATTACAAGCAATCTGCAATATTAGCCACTTTCCCTTGTCATTTATATTTCCAAGCAACCTTGTCATTTACATATTGTTCTATCTCTCCATATAAGTAAAGTCCTTATTTTTAAGGCAAAGAAAGAACCTTGATTTGAGCAACTCCCACTCAAATGGCACAATCTCTTGATTTGAAGTCAAAAGGCGCAACCTCAATCATTCAAATCCCGTCTACTAGCGGCATCTAGTAGTGGCACGCCCGCACCCACCAATCTCGTATGTGCAGTAAATCCCCGACTTGCCCGCAAGGCCCCATGGCGGATTTAGGGAGCGAACATATTTTGGCACGCTCGGTGGGACCCTTATATGAAGTTAGATCATGAACAATCCTTATGTTCATGATTTTTTGGAGGATGACGGTGTGGAAGAGCGCCCAAGCTATGGCTATCACATAAAGCCAACCTATGAGTTGCCAACTTATGGGTACATGGCTGAAGAGTACTCAAGTCCCATGGAACATGATTGTCGGCCAACTAATGGCCATCAAATAAATAATAATCTTACAGATTGGCCAACTTATGGCTATGATGAAGGTTATTATTCTTTTGAAGACAATCATATTCATGAATACTATGATAGGCCAACAAATGGCTTTGAGTATCAAAAGGCTTCCAATGAGTACATAGAGCCAATATATGAGATGCCAACTCATGATCATCCGGATGAAAGGCTCTACAAAGAGGATGTGGGCAAAATAGAGAAGATGTCCAAACTCCATGTGGCAAGCATCGAGTATGGTGAGGAGGTCACTCAGTGTTTTAAAAGGGTGGAGGAAAGCTATACAACTTTTGGAGAAACTTTGGGAAAGTTGATAGATCAAATGTGTCAAATCCCCTCTACAAAGCACACTCACCCTACTACAACCAAGGAAGAACAGATCATACATGTTGATGAAGGCCAAACAATGGCCCCACCCAAGGAAAAATCCATGAAAATGGATATGGTTGTAGAAGTCCAAGCCGTTGTAGGCCAAACACCAACGCTCGGGGGGCATGAGCCCACACCTCATGTGGAGCCCGAAGAAGAAGAAAATAGCTCCTACACTCTTCCCCGCCAACACAAGCATGTTGTCCGCATCGAGATCTCAAGGAGGACAAAGCTTGGGATCAAGCATGAATGGCCACCTCCTATGGTTCCCAAGCTATATGGCATGGCCAATTTAAATGATGGGTATGATCTCTCTACACTCAATTTTAAAAAGAGAAAAAGATTTGAGTGTTGAGAGAAGAATAACAATTGAGCAGCCAAAGGGCTTCATCCAATTTGCCCGAATGGCTTTCTTTTGTGTTATTCTTTTGTGCACTTTCTCCAGTACCATTCTCCTCCTTTTCCTTCTCTTTCCTTTTTTTTTTTCTTTCTTTCTTTCTTTCTTCCTTTCTTTTCCTTCCTATCTCTCTCTCACCTATCTTTCTGCTGCCCAAAACACTTTTATATCTATGTGTCTATATTTATTATATTATATGATAAAAGTGTTTTGCCCGACAACGGCTGTATGTACATATATGTTATAGTAGGGGGATGGAGATTATATATATATATATATATATATATATATATATATATATAGTATTATAATTTGTTTTGTAAAATGTTGCCCGAAAGGGCTATATATATAGTTTTTTGATATATATATTTTATATAATAAAAGTGTTGCCCGAATGGGCCTTTTATATCTATGTGTCTTATATTATATTATATTATTATATTATTATATTATATTATGTACTTTGCCCGAAAAGGGCTTTATGTGTATATATATTAATATTATAGTATTTGAAAGGACTCTGTTTTCTTTGTGTGTTCTTGTGCTGTTACAAAGAAAAAGATATAAAAATTAAAAATTACAAAAACATTTTGCTTTCATGCTTTTTCTTGCTTTCTTTCCCTTTTTGTTTTCTTGCTGGGAACTTTACAGAAAATATCAAAGAGTTGGGCAGTTTGTGAGTAGCCATTTTTACCCTTCTTTCCACTTTTCTCTTATCCAATGGGTGTATTTAGCCCGAACCCAAAACCATCCAATAAAACTACATTTTCCACAAATCTCACCCAGAATCTTGGAATTGGAGGTTTTATAAAAAGCCAAATCATGGCTTTCCTGTGCAAAAATCTATCAGACAGCTTCTCAATGGCTATTGCAAAAAAGCAGGGGGTTATCTTGCCCGATTGGTGGTGCCCGATGAGACCACCATAACCATGCCCGACGGAAGTGACGTCTTCCCTGCTCACCACCAACAGACTCTGCATGTCTCCCTAACTCTCACCAGCTCCTACAACCAAGGGTCGGGCTACTTCGACGACTACCATTGGAGGCTACGATTAAACCGTGGAGGTTGGATGGTGGGTGCAGAATTGTTTTTGCAGTTTGCCCGAATGCTTGATGAAAGTATATTGCTGCTGCCCGAGAGAGCTATAATCTTGCCCGATGAGCAGGACATTTTATCTTGCTCGATGTTGTCAATCAAACGTGGGGCCCCATGTTTAATCTGGCAAACATATCTGAAGTGTTCTTGCCATGACCGTTGTAGCTTCAATGACGTGTTACCAAGCTGCTTACAAAAGAATTAAAGGTTCGAAGGAGAGCACTGAAACTTCTTGTAAATACCAGACTGTCTAAACGTAGGGCAGGCTTCTACAGCATGAAGTGGGCAAGGTTGACAAGATGCAAGCCATGGCCGCCCAATATGCCGCCTACAAAGCAAAGGAAGAATACGATAGGCACTTCTCCAGTATGCCGGAGTTCGCGGGAAGAAGAAGACAACAAAAGCCAGCCAAAACCTACGCTGCAACATCATGATGGAAGTGATAACGAACTTAATTCCAGCAATGTTTCCGCCAGCGGGGTTGTTGCAAAATCCCATGAGCCCGAGGTGGTGTTATTACTCCAAAAACGAATCCATGGTTGGTGTTTTGGAACCGCAGCTCGGGCAAAGAACATCAAACAGCGGATCAAAGTCTAGTACAGCCCCGCTCACTCCTTCCATTTCCAACTGTGTTGATGTTATCATCAAACTAGGGAGCTGGCAAAACGGATTCAAAAGGAGGCAGTCAAGTTTGGAAAGTTGTCGAAGATGTCTTGTGCGTTCGTATGAAGAAGCTCCAAAGGGTCCACAACTGAGAGATACTGATCAAGGAGCAGATGTGGTGGTTGCCACTCCCGGTCACTGGAAATAATACCACTGACTATTCTGGATCTGTGCTTCAACAAAATCTCAACGGCAAAATATCTTGGTCAACTTGCGGTGAACTACAACTCCTGGTAAGCCATCAGTCTGGAAGGACTTCTTCCCCATTTGATGTGCTACAACCGGCAGTAAATCAAGTCCAGCTCTCTGAAGGATTCTGCAGATCGGTCAAACATGACCACCTCTCTCCGAGCGGAACAAAAGTAATAGTGCATAGTCAGCATCACTACCTTGATCTGGGAAGCAGACTTATGAACCTCAAAGCAGGATTTCTCGATGCACAGAAGTCGGAGTGAGGGAACCATGTCAGCTATCATTCAACCACCAACATAACATCCGCAGTTTCTCAAACGTCCGACCCCTCTCAGCCAAATCCATGTTGTTTCCATCATAACTTCGCCCCATGACAGTTCGCACCCATCGATGTTGGCTCTTCTATTCGAGAATCGATCAGTTTATGGCCTGGAATGGGTACGCATCGGGTGACGCGCCTCTGTAGAAAGAACTGATGGCGAGGACTCCGGCGCAAGGTCGGACTAGTATTCTGTACTAGTTTTTCATTTGATTATAAAATGAGAGAGCAGTATAGGGACCCCTGGAATGTGATTAGAGTGGGGAAGTTGCTAGAGGATTTCAATGCTCTTGTTGGGACCATTGCATTCGAACATTGCTGCGATAAAGATGGCACAACAAAGCCCCTGCTACTGGTGACTTCTTCTGTTGACAAGATAGGATCCTCATACCCAGCAAAAGTCCATTGCTCTTGCAGCAAACTCCACGGAGGTAGCCTGTGATTCCAAGTTTGGAAAATCAGCTTCGTTTAACCCGATATTGCCTAAAGACTGAGAAAGAAAAATTGCTCTGTTGCCTGACAAAAGGTCCCTCTCTTATTATTTCTTTCTCTTTCTCTCTCTTTTCCTATTCCTTATCTCTTCTGTCCCTTTCTTACCCGAAAGGGCATCTCTTTCTTTTTTATTTTATTATTTCTTTCTCTTTTTCTGTATCTCTGTCGAAGTCTGCTTTCTTTGCTCTGCCCGAATGGGCTGTATATCTATATAATATATGATAGATTATATTATAGGGTAGGCCAGTCAACTTTTCTTCCCAAAAGCCCAAGTGGCTGTCCCTATCTTTCTCTCATTCTTCTCTCTTTTCCTTTTTTCCTCTTTCTCCTTGTCTCTTTCTTTTCCTCTTTCTTTCACTTTGCCCTAAAGGGCTCCAGAGATATATATATATATATATATATATAGTTATATTATATTATATATTATATGAAAAGAGGCCAAAAGAAAAAGACAAAAAAGAATAGTTGCCCAGTTTATTTCTCTCTTAACTCTCTTTTCCAGTTTGCCCGACTTCGGGCATTTTTCTAGTTTACTATCTCGGTAACCAGTGAAGATGCTCCTATGTTTTTTGGTATCAACGAGAAGGATGCACAAGTTAGACAACATTTTTTCCAATGCTAGTTGCAATACCAATTGCCTTGCTCCTCTTTCCAAAGTTTGTCAACGACAGAAGGACCGAAGAGGTAGACGTGCCTCTTCCTTCGACATCAATCCTGGCAGCATTAGGGTTGTAAGTTTCACAAACTTTGCTCAAATTTGTAAAACTTGGGGGGCACTGTTTACACCTAAAATATACCCATTTTACTTATTTGGGCAATTTGGGTAAAATATGGTATTTGGAGGATTAATATGCAAGAAGACTAACTTGGAAAGATATTTAGTTGCAAGTGGAGGGTTTGGCACTATAATATTATTTCTCCTATTTGTTTGGGTGGTGGAGGTTTGCCAAGGGAATTGTTTAATCAAGACAAGTGCATGCTTTTTCATGCAAGTGGATGGAAGGACACCATGCATACTTTCGGGCAAGAATGTGTGATGAAAGAAGCCAATTTGCCAACTTACTTCTTTTAATTGATTAGTTTATTACAAGTGGGAAAACATGTGATGAAAGCTTGTGGTGGAAATGCAAGTTCCCCTTTTAATATTATTTCTCCATACAAGTTGGCAAGTGAAAAGCATGCAAGCTGTCTAAAGCAATGGAATACAAGCTGCCCAAGCTTCTTTCGGGCAGATACAAAACCTCAGCAGGAGGGTTTCCTCCAAACCTCTATAAAAGGGAGCAGATGCACAAGGATTATGGACACTCAAACAAACAAACAAAAGCACAAACTCTGCTCAAACCAGATTTGCCAAAAGCCTTCTTTTATCTAGCTTATTAGCTCTGCTGCTCACTTGCGGTATTGATCTCATTTGTAGCTGTTATGTACTCATTTCCAGTCATATAAATTACAAGCAATCTGCAATATTAGCCACTTTCCCTTGTCATTTATATTTCCAAGCAACCTTGTCATTTACATATTGTTCTATCTCTCCATATAAGTAAAGTCCTTATTTTTAAGGCAAAGAAAGAACCTTGATTTGAGCAACTCCCACTCAAATGGCACAATCTCTTGATTTGAAGTCAAAAGGCGCAACCTCAATCATTCAAATCCCGTCTACTAGCGGCATCTAGTAGTGGCACGCCCGCACCCACCAATCTCGTATGTGCAGTAAATCCCCGACTTGCCCGCAAGGCCCCATGGCGGATTTAGGGAGCGAACAGGTTCCACCATAAAATCAATCGGCAATAGAGGGAGTAGCCCAACTACTTTTAAGCACATGCAAATCTCTCTTTTTCTTAATGTGGAATTAATTCTTAACATATTAACCACTATCACGGCTCTGTTTTTGTATTGCCAATCACCACTTTCTTTTCTTCCTTTTTGAAGAGAATGATTTCGTTATAAACTTTATTTTCTTCCTATTTTGAAGAGAAGGATTTCATTATAAATGAGTGAATTATGTAACTGAATTCAACACAATGATTTTCTGTTGCACATGCTTGTTATTTATGGCCTACGGATTAAACGAATTAAAAGAAAATTGAGGTACAAAAGAAAGCAAGAGTGCAAAATGAGTGAAAATGTGTCTACTACCGATTAAGAGCAACTTCATCCCTAAAAAATGAGTTGGCCCAAAGTCCATTTAATCCACCCAAATGAATAGTAATTGACTCCAATGAACAGTAATTGGCCAAGTACATCTCTACTCCTAAAAAATGAGCTGGGCAAAAGTCTAGTCAATCCATATTAAATTTTATAAAATAATTAAAAAAAATATTTTAAATTTCGGATAGAAATTTTAATCAATCTTGTCATGCCACGTGTCATTTCCGAAAATACAATTTTTGTGAAAATGGTTGAAGTGTGTGTGTGTGTGTGTGTGTAAATCTTTTATTTTAAAATGAAATCCAACAGCCTAAATGTGGACACGTGGCCCTTAAGATTCTGACTTTTTTTAACACTTGAATGCGCACCCTGAATCCCACATGCCAACGGTAAAAAAAAAAGGAAATTCACATAGCTGACGCCAGTCTGGCGTCATGTAAGCCGGTCTCTTGCTCAATCTATTATGTGCTGACCTTAAAGCTGGCTTCCACGTTGGGCCAACCTATTGGGTGGGGTGGAGTGGGTTGTTAGAGGTGGAAGTGCTGTAAACGAATTAAAAGAAAAACCTACGACAGTCCTCCCTCAAAAAGAGACAAACAAGAAAACATCATACATTCATGTTCCGTTGCATGTTCAAGGCCTTGCAGCAAGGTTGCACGAAAAATGTGTGTTCCTTTTTCAAAAGGGAATCTGAAGCATGTCATTAATTTGATCCGTAAATGGTTAATTGTCCTCCGAATATTAATATGCTTACAAAGCTCCCAACAGAAACAGGACAAACATCAAGAGAAAAGACCATGGAACACGGTCAATCGGATGCCAGGAAATTGCAGCACATCATCAGTTATTCAGACACAAGAAGAAAACCAACCAACCAAACATACGAGAAAGGTAACGATTGATTTGAAACAATTCTGACAACTAGCAAACAATCTAGTTAATACTGTTACAATAAAGGAAAAACACTTAGCCAAAAGATGAGAGATCAATAAGCGTACATAGCAAGGCACATAAGTTCACGTACTTGTATTTCAACCTATCAAGCCAATTACCCACCTTCCACCGTAATTAAAGTCATCTTTTGTTGCTTTGAGTACCTCTACAAACCCTTGTGAGAGATTTTTTAGTGTAACCAACACACGAGTTGGTACATCACGTGTCACTATACAAATGGTGAGATATGTGTGTTAAAAAGTTAATAATTTAAAAAATAAAATTTTTCACTACTTACATAAAAACACGTCTTGTGCTCCCGTCACAATAAAAAATTTATCCCTTCACTGGTTGAAATTAGAGGTAGAAGAGAACTACTGCCTCCAACCAATCACGGGATCACCATCAATAAGACAAAGGCTGCCCTCGCAAATCTTTGCATCAAAGCGAACTGGCAGACCGCAAATATTATCTTGGTATCCAATTTTTCCCTTTAAATCAAACCAAACAAATGCTTCCTCGTCCTCCTTCAAAAGAACCATTTCACCGTTCTTTGAAAAGACCAAAGGTGGGCAATAGTTAAGCAACCAAGTCATAGTTTCCTTTTTAATAGAATACAGAAGGGTCCAAGGTCCTCCAAAATCCTTCATAATCCAAACATCATTTCCGGTGTCCCAATCATGAACATAAACACATAGAGAGCCCACTAAAACCTCCAACTCCATGACGGTACTGTAATCCTCATCCACCGGGGTGTCAAACTCCCGATACTTTTCAGTAGCAAGATCAAGGGTCAGAATTATGAATCGATACATATCTAATCTGTTCGGCATTAGCCAACACAGAGCACCATTTAAAAACTCCAGCGCCGTGTCATACACATTCAGTGTACTAAAATCATTGCGAGGCAAGTTCTTGATCCTTTTCCATGAGTTCAATATGAGGCTATATTATAAATACTATCCTCAGAACTCACAAAGACTCCCTTACTAAGCTCCGCAATTCGCAAATGTTTAAAGTCATCATAAACTGAATCATACCCGAACCCTAGGGATATATGTAAATCTGATGATGGCTGCTGCTGCTCAATGGCTGGGAGGGGAATCATCTTAAACTTTTGAATTGACGGGTTCCACAAAGCGACATTCGTACGGAGACTATTGCAAATGCAAACCACTCCATGAATCGAGCACCCCAGTATCTGATACCTCTCAGGGGATTTCAACGGCCGCTCAATTTTAACGACTGTCCGGAACGTTTCGCTGCCGTTGACAGCCGATGAAAAATAATCTAATGAGGGGGAGCCAATTGACCTGACTAAAATGGTGCGAAAGGAATTGGTTTGGATGGAGCGTTGAAGATGAGCTTTGATGAAGTGGTGGTGGCGGATGATGGCATTCCAAGCTTTGGAAACGCTGAGGAATCGAATCAAATCCTTGGGCGGAAGCCTTGATAGGATGTCGAACAGTAGCTCCGGTGGGAAGTCTGACATTGACGTTGGTTTCTTCTCTGAGGAGCAACAATAATCTGGAGAAATCAGGAAAGGATTCCACCTAATCATTCTCGTCAAACAATCTGAATCCTTAAAATTTGTTGTTTATATTAATTTCATATATAATTGATATTGTGAATTTCTTTTATGATTATTATTATTAGAATTTTTGTGTTATTTCCATATTTTCTATTATTGCTCCAACACCAATTTGGCTTTAGTAGACCACCGACCAACAAGATCGATAGGGGGCATATCTGAGTTTGTGGCTAGTTATCTATGTAAGTCTCGAACTGCACAAGTTTATGTAAGTCTCACCAACTTTCTCAATGAAATATTGTTCGTGCTATATAATCATAAAAAAGAAAAATTAAAAAAACAAATTATCAACAAATATGCACGAGGAAGATGTTATAAGTAGCTAAATGATCATGTGAAGCAGAGAAGTTGTTCGTTGTTTGTTGGTGGACATGGAGATCAAGTCCAAGTAGTGCATGGCTTCACAAGGAAGTAGCCCTTCAAGGAGAAAATTGAACAAATGCGATGAGTGTGACTGTTGCATCACATCCAAACACTCGTCCAATAGTCTCTGCTGCTGCTCTTTGCTCAGCTCGGCTGCCTCCATGTACGGCAATACTTCTCTTTCCTCCTCCGTAAAGTGTTGTCTATAACGCTCCTACATATTAAGTCCAAATAAAATATATATTTAGTAATATTATTATGTGTAGAATATTATATTGTATGACTTAATACAGTGCTAATCACGTAGACCCCACTGTATAATATTCTCTCATCATCCAAAGTTCCAAACCTTTCATTTTTTAGAACTCCATACAAAAATTCGTCCAAATAAAAAATCATTTTATTTGATTGTTGTTATAAACATTTCATTGTGTTTTTAGCAACACTGTGCATGTCTATTTTTTCTTTGTCCCAATTTGATATTGAAACGCTTTTCGATATGGATAAAATTCTGTAAGAAAGATTTTTGAATGAAGATCCAGAAAAATAAATATTTTGAATTATGAAAAAAGATTATGGAATGAATTTAAACACGCAATTAATATTATATTAAATTACTAACTAGTTAGCTCTATATAACACTAATAAAACAATAACAAGAAGCAGTTAACATGGATCACCTGTAGTGAATTGAGGCGCTTAGAAAAGTTAGAAAGAGCTTCTTTGTAGTAACGACTCCCAATGTCAAGAACCTCAATGGATTTGATGTCTTCTTTGATGCCGTTCATGATGGGTAGGTCCCTTGCGTGTTCTTCATTCGCAGCTTTACAGATTCCTGCATAATTATTTGGTTAGTTTACCATCTTAACTTTATTTAATAATAATTGTTATTAACATTTTAAAATTTTCATTTTACTCTAAAAAAAATTTATAATCAGAAAGAAACATACGATTGTTAGGAGTGTAGAATGAGATTTTTGGAATGCTAATAACAGTTGCTTTGTTTTAACTCAACATTTTAGCTAAGTTATGACATTTGCTGGGTTTTTAAAATAATTTATTATTATATCACTTAGTATTACAATCTAGTAGTATTTTTTTCACTTGTAAATAAAAAAATTTATATTCAAATTTCGAAAATGACGAGTTTTATGGCAATTTATTCTTTTTCCCTTTATGTCATTATACAGTATGGCGTATGTGTGAAAAATCTTTCCATATTCACTTACATATATAATCTTATGGTTTTTTACTCCATCAAAATTATATTCATGGAAAATTCTTACAAATGACAAGAAGTTTAGGTGCCCGAAAATATTTATAGAAGATTCCTACATATACCTTTATTTTTGCAATCCTAAAAATATATATACCAAAAAAAAGTAAAAGTTTAATTGGTAAATATTCTTCTGAAAAAAGGAAAAAAAGATGTGACCTGGATCACAGTAGTTGAAGATGGGGAAGAGGAGTCTCTCCTCCATCTGAGCGTGTTCCAACATCAGCTCCAAAAGCTGCGAGTAGTTCCTCCCCAGCTTCCTTAACTCCATCCGAGCACTCCCCACCGTCGGATCAACCACCCCTCCTCTTCCTTTACCCGGACGCTTCAACAGATCCATAACCCACCTCACCAACCTCTCCAAGTGCCACGCCAGGCTCCTGTGTTGCAGCTCAGTCAGCTTCACAACCGCCGCCACCAGCGACGTCGTTTGGGTTTCAGAGGACGACCCCGTTTGAAGAAGAAGCGGCGGATGAGGGAATCTGGCCTCCATCAACTGCAGCAGAGTATTGGGTGGCCCTGAAACCCTCTCAGCTGGCTCCGACGATGACCCGCCCTCCTCCACCTCCATCGCCACCTCCAAGTTTCTATAATCTTCGTCGTTTTCGTCGTTGTCGTCGTTGTCGTCGTTGTCGTCGTTGTCGTCGTTGTCGTCGTTGTCGTCGTTAGATCTGGCTACCACCACGCAGCGAAGTGAGACAGCCGCCTCCTTGTATTTGAGGGCAAATCGGATGTAGTTTGTGCTGCTGGGAGAGCCGTACAGTCGGACTGTTGTCGTCAGTTGTTTTTGCGGCACTATATCTGCCGTCGATTTCTTCCGCTTCGCGAAACAGATCCCCATTATTTACAATTCAAAGATATACATATATCATCGGTAGCGGCCGGTAGCTATTATATATGAAAAACTTGGAAAATTGAGGCCGTTAGATTCTTTCATCATGTATATTACTATATAGAGTAGCAGTGGTTGTGGTGGTTGATTTCTCTTTACATGGGAACTTTGCTTGCATTGCAAGGCAATGGATGGAAAGAGGAACAAGATATGATGAAAAAGTAGAGAGAGAGACAGCGTCAAGCCAAGTATGATCCGAACTAAGATTATAATGAAAGTTAGTAGCAAAGTGCGTCAACCACACTTCTTCTTTTGTCCAATAAAATAAATAAATAAAGAGTTTTTATCCGGTTTCTAAAATTGAGGCACCTCATAAAGATAAAGATGGTCATTGAAATTGAAAATCAGATCAAAATAATTCTTGAAAATAGGTGTTGCAAATCAATATAGTCTTTTAAGCAGATGTGGCAAATCAACTCATTGAGTTGTTAAAATATCATCTGACACCATCATCACCACTATCAATCTCACATGTATATTATAGTGATATCAAATTAAAGTGTCTTAACAATTACCCATTAGCAACCCAACAGGTTGAATAGTCACTTAACAACTAAAATAAAATGGTAATTGTCTTGATGATTAGAATCTTCTTTTACCTACTGTGTCCCTGTTCAAACTCTTCTCCCTTTCGTTAGTGTAGTTTAGAGTAAAACTATCGTTTTTATTTAGAAAAACAAGTAACAATCTGTAACACCAAGATTTGAAAAGTTACTCTCTTTCACCAACGGCCAAGTCATGCAAATTCTCTACCCATCTTATATAAAAATTGATAAAATTAGAGAAATAAAATATCATATTTTGTTGAGTGTTCCAAAATTGCATCCTTTGATTCATTGGTTCCTTGGATTGAATTATTTGAGACAGCTTCAAAGATATAGGCTTCAACCGAACTGTGTTGTTCTAGCCCTACTTTTTAGTGTATTGTATGAACTATTGACTGTGATCTTTGTGGTTTGTTATAGAAAAGTCGATGGATGTGTGTGTGACTCTTTCGGGATTTTCAGTGGTTTGATTATGATTTCATAAAGTATTGAGTTTATATTTTATGTTTATAAACCGTGATTGATGGATACGTTTTTATATTATCACATACATTGCATTATTGTCACTCACACGAGTTTCGCGGCTTATCTGGGTTGTTGATTTACCGGGTGCACCGTTCCCATGGTGTAGGGGCGATTATGCAGGTTTAGTTGATATGTGGAGCCTCTGGAGTAGCATATTGTTGCCAGACAGCTAGGAATGTTAGGTTACCCTTATCTTTCCTCGTATTTATTTTCGACTTTCCTTTGGAAGCCTACTGACATTGTCCCTAGTGAGAGTAATCCTTATTGCATAGTTGTTGTAAATATTGTTAATTTCATTTTAGTATTTCGGTTGTATTTCTTGGCATCCCCCTACATAGTCTACCGTTGCACGTCGATTCTGGACCTATGTCAGGATCGGGGTGTGACAAAAGGTGCTCAAGGCCCATGATATGTCCTGTCAATTGGCCATGCTCGGCTCAATGGTAGCAGGAAGTTGACCCTTTGGAGTCTCCCCTTGGGTGTCTAGCGGGCCTGCGCTCATGTCGACAGTGACTTTTAGGACCACTAGCTGGCAGGATTGTGGAGACTGGTTTGCACCATCACTAGTAGATCTTAAAGGTCTACCTAGTATGGCATGAAACCTCCATTCCCAACTGCTTGTTATGGTTCAAATCTATAAATAGCAATTCAAACAAGAAAAATGGTAATTGCCACTTACTTCTCGTAACTCTCTCAAGTCCATAATTTGTCTCAAACGATTGTGCGTTCCCATTTGCATCCACGATTGTGCGTTCCCTTTTCATATCTACTCTCACTATTGAACCTTTAGATTTGGATCGATAAATCCGCGCTATGTCATTGTTTTGTTGATAAAATCATCATATGATCATATGACAACGCTTCGCATGATCCGTGTAGTTTCCTGTACTATAGCGGGTCAGTTCAACCCCCTCGAACCGCACCAAACTCCTCTCATAAGCTCCGGTTGGTCTTGAACCGACCCAAGTTGCACTCTTATTTGGACTTACTGCAGAAAGCCCAACAGTGAGTAACATCTAGGTTTAAAAATAAAAGTGAAAGAGAAACTCTGGTTTTTTATTTTTTTTATTTTTTGGTTCGTGGAAGTAGAAGCTCTGTGGCCTATCGCAATTTGTCGCAGTATCTCAGTGAAGCGCGACGATGCATTGGATTTGGGGTCCGAAGGTTTGTTCCAGAAACTGCGGTGCTATTTGATGAACTGGGTTCCAAGCTTCTTCTCTCCCCCAAAACAACCCGTCTAATTTGCCGCGGTCTTCACGCGAGTAAGCAATTCTCACCTCCAAACTCCGACAACATTGTTTTCAAAATGATTTGTGTTAATCTTCAACAGAGGAGATGGAAGTTCTTAGACCAGATATCCCCCACTCAACCAGTTCATTAGTCAGCCGTGTTGTTCGCGAGTTTCGGAACTCGCCGCAGTTGGCTTTAGAGTTTTACAACTGGGTTCGTACGAACCAGAGTTGTTGTCCTCAATTTTGGAATCTTCTTGTACTTTAATTCGTGTTTTGATCCATTCTAGGAGGTACGATGATGCATTGTCTCTTATGGAGAGTCTAATGGGGGAAGAGGGTTTGCCCCCATTGGTTGTTTTGGAGGGGTTGGTTACTAGTTATGGTGAAGGTTGTGGTCGTTCAAGCCCTGCAGTGTTTGATGCACTTGTGAGGGCTTGTACTCGGTTCGGGGCCATAGATGGTGATTATGAGGTGATCAAGAAGCTTAGATTGGATTGGGTTTTGATTCACGCATGGAAGAACTTTCTTAATCATTTAATTAAGTTGAATGAGATTGATAGGTTTTGGAAGATGTATAAGGAAATGCTTTCATATGGGTATGTTGAAGATGTTGATACTTTCAATTTGGTTATTTATGCTCTTTGTAAGGAGTGCAAGTTACTAGAAGCAATGTCGGAATATTATCAGATGTTGAAGAGTGGAATTTGGCCTAGTGTTGTTACTTTTAACATGATTTTAAATGGTCCTGGAGCATGCAGGATGGGTGATATGGAACTTGCCTTGAAGGTTTTGAGAAAGATGGGGGTAATGTCGGAGGACTGTGTTACGGCCAATTCAGTTACTTACAATAATTGTATCATTAATGGGTTTTGCAAAATTAGTGGTTTACCGGTTGCAGAAGAAATTCATGCTGAAATGGCCGAGGCAGGTGTTGAGTCCAATTTGAGGACTTGTGCAACTCTAGTAGATGGGTATGCAAAACAGGGGCGTTTGGAGTTGGCACTTCGATTGTGCGATGGAATGGTGGAAAGGGGATTGGCCCCTAATCCTGTTGTTTACAATTCAATTATCCATCGGCTTCACATGGAAGGAGATACTGAGGAAGCTTTTTCCTTATTGTCTGACTCTGACATGATTGATAGGCATATATGCTCTGATCAGTTCACCTACTCAATCCTCATCAAGGGGCTCTCTAGAAGTGGGCTTGTGATGGAAGCAGTTGGACTTCATAACCACATCCTTGAGAAGAACCTCATCAAGGATGTTTTGTCCCACAGTATCCTGATTGATTATATGTGCAAAAGCAAAAATTTGACAGCAGCCAAGCAATTGACGGGCAGCATGTTTGTTCGTGGTTTACTTCCTGACACTGTCACCTATGGCACTCTTATTGATGGGCACTGCAAAGAAGGGAGCATAGGAAGTGCAGTTCAGATTTATGAAAAGCTGATGTGAGGGGAAGAAAAAACTAATTTGGTGATATATAATTCTGTTATAAATGGGTTGCGGAAAGAGGCATCAGTGGGTATTTCAAAACTTTTGATGGATTCGTTATAGAGGCTGGATCTTCTTGACATTATAACCTATAACACAATGATAAATGGGTATTTCATCAGCGGGATGATTGATCAGGCGTTTGTTTTGCTTCGGGAAATGGGAGAGGGTGGAATTTCATTCAATATAGTCACCTACAATATATTGATCAACTTTTTGTTCAAGTTTGGTGTATTCAACAAGCAGGAGGACTTGTGAAGGTAATGATTTCAAGGAGCATGGTTCCGGATTTTGTAACATACGCCACTCTTGATACCAATTTGAACAAGAATTGCAGCCCAAAAGAAGTTGTTGCATTGCATGACTACATGGTAACTAAGGGAGTAATTCATGATAGGCAAACGCACAAAGATATTGTCTGTTCATATCTTCTAGAAGAAAATTCAACGCCTAGCACATTGGGTTGAGTTTCAACAGTACATCAAGGCGTATATTTGTTCTCCCTCATCCAGGATCATTTGTGTTTTAAGCGAGTTGGTGCAGAGAGAATGTGTCGTCTTTCTAAAGTAACAAGAATCACACATATTCAATGCTATTTATATCAGGCATGTAAGTTATCTCTTCTGGTACAACAAATTCCAATTGCTACTCTTGTCTGTTGACTACATCACAAATGTAATATACACCCATTACATGTGAAGCCATGCACATGAGCTGTTTTTTTTTTCAAAATTGTATGCGATCACTATAAGTTTTCATCCTTGGGTTGGTTGATATTCCAAAGCTATTTATAATTCAATAACCACTGGAAACTTGTAGGGTTAGATATTCTCGTTTTATACTTCCCTAGCACGACAATATCACCAAGTATATGTGCTCTTATCGATTTACAGATCTAATGGGTTTTTGTAGACCAATCTTGGTTTTGTTTATCCTGGAAAATTGTTTTGATCTGACTGTGGGTTCGTGGGTTTTGATTTCTTTCATTTGTTTCAGCTTGCAAAGCAAGAGGTTCTGACCTGAGGGTTCATTTCAAGGTACTGTTATTACTGTTATTATTCTTTTTTGTTCTTAGAGTTTAATGTTTCGAAGTTACTTGCTTTTGGGTTTTTGTTGTAGGATGTACCGATTTGGTTGTGAAATGTGGGATTTCTGTTCGGCTTCTATTGCCTATGTGGATGACCTTCTCTGTTTTTTATTGTTGGGTAGAGATTCGGTATATTCTAGGTCTCTGGAAAACATATATAAATTGTTTTTACAAAATCCATTCAGGATTAATTAACAGACAACATTCACAATTTCAACCAAAATTTCAAAAGCCACAGGGTAAACCTACAATTAAAAATTCATAAAGAAAGCAAATTGTAATTAGAAGTCTATCTACAACATTTACCTGGCCATTTCCAGCTTTAACAGCTATTTGGTCCCCTGTGTATTTGTAATTTGAGTAGTATGAATTGGGGGACTTTGGTTATTTGATCACCATTGCCGCGCTATTACCTTCTTTCTTCTGGGAGGGAAGAAGAAGAAAGAATTCCGAAAACCCTAATCGAAATCCCAATCAATCCGAATCTGACATAAGAGAGAGATTTATTTCAATTTTTCTTTTTAGCTGCTCTCACAGGCTGCCGAGCTGCTGAGGTCGACTCTTCCAGGCTCCATGTTTGCCCATTCTTCTCAACATCTTTATTTATTTCTGCCAAGAAGATCCATCTGGGTCTCTCAAATTTGACTAATTTGTGTGACTTTTGGATTACTTTATGTGTTTATGCATCTGGTTTTGCAGCTTTTTTCTGTTTTTTTAAAGATTTTAGTTCAGAAATATATATATATATATATATATATATATATATATATATATATCTCCCCCCCCCTTCTCTCTTTTTCTCTGTAGACAAATTGCTTTGCTTTTTCCCCCTTTCCCTTTCCAATTAATTTGATTTTGTTTTTCAATTGTTTTTGTGTTCATCAGAACTATATACCAACTGTATTTGATAACTTCAGTGCAAATGTGGTGGTTGAAGGCACCACTGTGAACTTAGGCTTATGGGACACTGCTGGTAACTCTCTCCAACCCAAATTCTAATTTCATCTTATATAAATGTGTTATCCGCCCATTGTTGAGTGATTTGGGATTAGGGTTGGGTTGGGGTCTGTTTGGTTCCTGGGAAAATTTGGGAAGGAAAATGGGCTCATGGGGTTTCTTGATTTGTTGTTGGATTTGTGGGAATTGCAATTTCTGGTTGAATTTTTGTGTGTATTTTCTTAAGGGAAAAAAGTTCTTTACCTTTTTTTGGTTTTCTTAGCCACCAAATGGGAAATATTTCATTTTCTTTTGTTTGTGTTTGTTGTGATGTAATTCAGGTTCTGTTTTTGTGATTTTAAATCAAAAGTCTTACTTCGTCTAAATTTACTACAAGATCTATTCTGTATCTTGCAGAAAATGGTAAATAGGTCATTTTCGGAATGACATGAAATTAGTTAGATACAGCATAAAAAGAGTGCATACTTAATAGTCTTATAAATCTATTTCAGTCGAAGAATATATTTTGGCACGGGAACTTTGAGCTGATTAGGTGAAGAACCGAATTGTCTTATAGAATGCTTCTCATTTATTTAAAAAATGGATTGGATTCCTTTTAGTGATTGACTACAGTTAAGGCAGTTGTATTGCCACTTTAAGATAAGGCAGTCGTATTTTTCAAAATGAATCATCTTATTTTTCAAAAGGAATTATCTTATACACATACAAAACTATGTGAAATGGACTAAAGTATAATCTGGGACTTTTACCTCAGTATAGAACTTGGCTTTATGCCAGAATGGTTTGTTTAAGCACCTTTTAAGTTATATTATGTTCTCTATTTAAAAAAAAAAGAAGAAGTTATCTCCTGTCTTTTAGTATCAGAACTGTCTATTAGTGCATGATCGTTTCTTCATTGCTTCATTGTAGGTGAGAATGTTATGCGAGAAAGCAAAGGAAATTCTAATGGGAGAAAGCAATATTCAGGTGTCTCGGTTGAATGTAGTGTCAATTGGTTTTCTTGAGACGTTCGTTGTTATTTATTATAGTATTTTTGGAACTGTATGCTTTTATACTGTCTTATGGTTTTTTTTATCAGTTTATGTTATGAATGCTGGACTTAAATCACAAAGTTACTAATTACTGTGTTTATAGGTACCGCAATTGCACTTGGATTTACACGAGCATGGTTTAGGTCAACCGGGGATGGAGGCTGCTGCTGGAGCTAGACCTTCTCCTTTAATTGGTGGAAAGCTGATTTTTTCTGTCTGATGGCTCTCTTCCGATACCTTCGTTCTTCTATTTCGTGTCTTATTTGCTAAAAGATACCAAGTTTTTGCCAATTTCATTTCTTATATATTGAGTTATTGGAATCCTGGATGTTGCTAAGATGCCATCAGTAGTTTATTGAGGTGAATTTTTGCAACTAGACTTGCATTATTGTTCGGGACTGGCTATTCTGTTTGTAGAGTGTGTGGATTCTCTTATTTCCGTCTAGATTTGAACAGTTTATTGTATCATACAGTAAAAATGGGAAGGGAATATGAGATGGTATTCCTACTTGATTCAAATACCACAACCTCAGTTATTGTTTAGGTGAGGTGTTTTATTTATATGAAAATCTTTATGTCTGAAATAGCTTAGGCATTGTGTCAGCTGCTTGAGATGATTGTAAAACAGTACATGTAGCCTTGATGTCTTCTGCTTTACTCACGTATTTGTTTCATTGGAATTAAACTTGCAATGTACAAATTTATGCCTAGGAAAGGTCACATGCTCTTAACCCCTTCCTCTCCTCTGTCATTAGTTGTTAAACGATCTATTCGTATGATTTTTTTTTTTCAATTTATAATTTTTGGTTGGTGTCTATTCCTTCTAATCCCATCCACCCTGCATCCCCTCTTTGTCTTTGTCCATATTCTTCTTTGTGAGTCAATGATTAATTTTCATGGGCAGTGCAAAAAAATTTTATGAAAATTTTGATAGATGAAATTGATCTGTGTTAAAAAAAAAAAGGGACCTTTTGGGTCTGATTTGTTGAGAACCTGTATAAAAAGGAACTTGATTTGGGAGAGAGAAGAGAAGATGGAGTGTATGGACGTGTGCTTAATATGTTCTATGGAGGAGGTTTAGAATAGATGCAGATGGTTATGTTTCGTTGATTTTTCTCTGTTTTAATTTTTAGGTATTATCTATTTTCTTTATTATCTCAATTTTTAATTTGACATTGAGGCTTAACCAATGGCTACTATCATAGTTTCTAGCAAAGTGAAGGTGAGTGCTTCAGACAGTTTTTTGTATTGAGCCTGTTGAGTTGAATAGCTCTTTTGGTGATGATGGGAAGATGTATGGTTATTGGTTACAAAGAATTGATGGTAATCTTTATACGTTTCAATTGAAGTTTACTTTTATAGAATTTGATTCACCGGTGCAATAATGTTAAAGCTATTTTAATAGTTTGAATGAGATGATGTAGAACAGCTTCTCTATTATGTTTGTTTCTATGCAGATTACCATATGCATTTGAGAGCACGACTGATGTAAGTACTCTCTCTCTCTGGGTGTACTCGCTGTCTCTGTCTCTCTCTGTCTCATTGTGCATAGATTTGTTCTGAGCCCATTTTATGGGTATGGGCTTTGTTTTCAGGTTTGTTTCTGAATATAAATCTCTTCTGCCATAGTTGAGTATATATGAAGAGAATTACAGCCATTAAAAATTGATTGTAAGAAAATAACTGTTGAGTTAAGACTGGTTCAAAAGAGTCATGCCTTTTGCATCTGAGAGTGCCCACGGTATTATCTGGAAGTTCACAAAGTAGACGACTCTTTTGAGCATGTCTAAGATGAGTGTGTGGAAGGTATCTCAGCAACTATACACTTTTTTTTATATCACAACTTCCGCATACTCATACCGTTAGAATCACAAATTTTGACATATCACATAACTGTTGAGAATTACATTTTTAACAGTTTTATCTGGAAGTTCACAAATGTGGACGTGTAGGATTCATCAATTTTTAAGTTCTTGATATATTTTTGTGTCTACTTGTATTTGCTTCTGACCTGCATAATATTTGTTTAGTTAAGAGTCATGAGTAGCGGTCGGCAAGTGGAGGAGCTACGCAATTGGAATTTGGATCTGCAGTCGACTGCCGACTCGGTTGATCAGGTGATCTCAACTATTTTTTTCTATATTATAATTTTTTTTTGTAAAGCGGGAGCCTTGTGCACTGGGTACGACTTTTTTTTTTTATAATTTTTTTTTGTCATTTTCATATTTATAATTTTATATAAGAGGAACTGTATATATATACACACACACATATACAACACTTAACTTTAAATTTGAATATTGTAACAGCCTACCAACAAAAACGATATTTCATGTGTGCTTTCAGATTCTAACTATATGTTGTTTGGTCACCGAACGTGCTGGTGTTTTTAGTATGGTGATTATGACTATACATATTGTAACACCCTACATCCATGCCCATGGATTATGTATAACCATAACCACCGTACTAAAAACACCAGCACGTCCGACGCCCAAACAACATATAGGTAGAATCTGAACACACACATGAAAGATAGTTTTTGTTGGTAGGGTGTTACAATATTCAAATTTAAAGCTAGTTGTTATATACATATATATGTGTAAATATATATATATATATATATATATATATATATATATATATATAGTTTCTCTTATATAAAATTATAAATATGAAAACAACCAAAATAGTTGTAATATAGAAAAAAAAAAATAGTGGAGATCACCTGGTTGTTATATACATATATATGTGTAAATATATATATATATATAGTTTCTCTTATATAAAATTATAAATATGAAAACAACCAAAATAGTTGTAATATAGAAAAAAAAAAATAGTGGAGATCACCTGATCAACCAGGTCGGCGGTCAATTGCACATCCAATTGTGTAGCTGCTCCACTTGCGGGGTCGGCGTTCGTTACTTGACCAGTACTCATGACTCTTACATAAACAAATATTGTGTAGGTCAGAAGCAAGTATAAGTAGACGCAATAAGATATCAAGAACTTAAAAATTGATGAATCCTACACGTCAGGTCAGAAGCAAATATAAAGAAGGCGAAATAAAATTACCAAGAAACCTGGATACACAATCAACTAAACAACACAAACAGATATCGAAATAAACTTTAAAAAATGATGAATCCTACCTAGAAATCCGGCGAGTTACCCAGTTTTCATGCGGATTCGTCGCTTTTCAAGCCATTTTTCGGCCACCATTTGGCTTCCCAACAGATATAATCTTGTTTTACACTTCCCTAACTTCGTTTTGATATATTATAGGTCGAATTTGGTTGAAAATGAGTGAGTTATTAAGTTTTGAAAATTGCCCAAATTTTCAATCAAAATTTGCAAAAATCGATGGGCTTTCTGGCGAATTGGGTCGACCTGTCCATATCTGACCCACGACTTGTATCTAGATCTAATAACCCGGACTTGACTCGACCTGTGGTTTGATCTGGATATGACCCTTATCTGAATATTGTTTGGAAAATTCCTTACATTGACTTTTGTAGACTTTTTGGGTTTCGGCCCGGGACCCTTCCTATGCTAATATCGATGCCCCCAATTTTAGAGTTGACTGCCTAGTTAACCGCCATTTGAATTTGCGATTGATAGAGATCCAACTGTTAGATCGTGACGAAATTTTAATATGTTGTTCTAGAACCATAATAAGGACCTTATGAAGTTACGGATAAAAAATCAGATGTGTAGATCTTCCGGATCAAGTTACGTAAGGTTGTGGACCTACCGTTGATAGTTGACCAACTGTTGACTTTTGGTCAACACATTCCGAATTCTTCTGCAATGTATTGGAGGATGTATAGCACATGAAATTATGGGTTTTATCGTTAAAGTTCTGAGATGATAATTGATATTTGTTCTTGGCGACGTTTGTGTGGACACCTCGATAATTGTGCTAGGAGTCGTAGCACGGACTCCAAGTGAGTGACTTCAATACATGTGGTAATGGTTATTACCTTGAGATTCTTATTTATCCTTTTGTGGATATGACTTGATTTTATAAATGTGATTTCTATTGAAATGTGATTTTTTTTCATTTAGCCATCAATCTATTTTATGATTTAACCATTGATCTATTTTTATGAAATGTGATTTGACTTGTGCATTGGAAATATTTGTGAAATGTGATTTGAAATGCATGTTGAATTGTTTGTGAAATATGAGGGCTAGTAGCAGACCTTAACCCATTGTCATGGGGATTTGTTGCTTCAATATTGTTTCATTTCTCGCTTTGTTGATCCGCTCTAAATTTAGTGTTTGTGCATTGTTTCATTTTGTTGAGCCTTTGTAACTTGTGTAACTTGATTCATGTCTTGTTTCTTTGAGCTGTTGATATGTTTCTTGAACTTCCGCTCAGTTTCGTTGAGTGGTTTGAAACTGAGTTCGTTGGGGTTCCGTTGAGTGGTCTGGTTTCTTGCTTCGTCTGGATTCCGTTTGAGGGGTTCAGAATCTCTCGTACACTGCGATTTCGTTGAGTGGTCTAGAATCGTATTTTGTTTTGGATTTCGTTGAGTGGTCCAAAATCCCTTATACTGTGCGATTTCGTTGAGGGGTCTGAAATCCCTTGTACTCCTCGATTCTGTTGAGTGGTCCGGAATCGTATCCACTCAGATTTCGTTGAGTGGTCCAGAATCCCTTCTACTTTGCGATTCCGTTGAGTGGTCTGGAATCCCACTTTGTATTTTGATTCCGTTGAATGGTCTGGAACCCGATATTGTTGTAGGTTGGATTAATGAATCTGTTGGTTATCACCTTGCGTTAACAATCATCGCGCCACTCTATTTTATGCTACAAACTCTCTTCTTTCTCTATATATTCCACTAATGAATCATTATAAAACTAGTTCACCTTTCATCAATAAAAAATGTGAATGAAATTTTGATATATAAAGTTAATTCCCATTCTCCTTCTCCAATCCCACCCCGTCAAGAAATGTCATTCCTCCAAAAATTTGGAAGGGCATTCCCTTTTTGGGTGGTGTCATTCACATGGCTATTTTTACTTCTCACAAACTATTCTTAATAATTGGTCGTCAAATCAAATAAATTGAAGATCAATGACAAAAAATTAATAAGAGTGTGGTAGGAAGTAAAAATGAGTATGTAAATAACAATATTCTCCTTTTTTTATCAAATTTTTGGTTCTTATTCCAATTTGTTTTTAGTTTTTCAAATAACTACCTAATATTTTAAAATTTGACATTGGTTAGGCCAGTGTTTGATGACTTAAACCCTACACACTAAAGGAAAATATTGTAATGATAAGCGTTTGATGACTTTCCAGCACATTGTTAGTTTATTTCTACTTAACCTTTGGAAAAATGCTAGGGAGACATATTTTTTAAATCATAGTTTGTAGATACATGATGTGACAATTGATGGTTGAATTCTTTCTTTAATGATTTAAAAAAGGAAAATAGTTATCGATGATACATTAAGTGATTTACAAAATACGGTTCAAATGGATTATCTCTCTAACATCACACTAACCGTTGTTGTTATTATTATTATTATTATTATTATAATAGAAACTTGTAGTTCAAATTTTTCATTTTGTCCTTGGATTGTGGTGGAAAGTCTACTCGTGAAACCACCAATTCCTCTAGTTCTATTCTATGCGTATGGAATGAGATATCTTAAATTCACTTGAAATTGCTTTATGAGTAACACGAGGATACCCTCCAGCATCCAATCCCACCCTTAAAATAACTATTAAGCTACATTTTGACGGAAAAGGAGACGGCGAGGAACCTTTTCCTAGGGATTATATAGGATTCCGTGATTGTGATCGTTCATCGTATATCGTGTAATCAATTTTCGTTAGGTACTATTTATATTTAATTTTAAATTTTAAATTTTAAAATGATTTCTGATCGCACGATGTACGATGAACAATCACGATCATAGGATCCCTAGAATCCATAGGAAAAGGATCCAGCGATGATCTTTTTCCCATTTTGACCGCTTTATCATGTGATTAACAAAATACGGGTCAAATAAATAATCTCTCTATCATCATTTTAATCGTAATTATTATTATTATTATTATAGAAACTGTTATTAACACTATAAAAATCTCATTTTGTATTTCTCACAAGTGTATTTTTCTTTCTAAATGTAAAAAGTTTAGAATACAAAATGAAATTTTTTAAATGTCAATAACAATTCAGTAAACAGAAAGTCTCTCGTGAAACCATCAATTCCTCTAGTTCTATTCTATGAGTATGGAAGGAGATATCTTAAATTCACTTGAAATTGCTTCATGAGTAACACGAGGATACCCTCCAGCATCCAATCCCACCCTTAAAATAACTATTAAGCTACATTTTGACGGAAAAGGAGACGGTGAGGATCCTTTTCCTAGGGATTATAGGATCCCGTGATTGTGATCGTTCATTGTATATCGTGTAGTTAATTTTCGTTAAGTACTATTTATATTTAATTTTAAATTTTAAAATTTAAAATGATTTCTGACCGCACGATGTACGATGAACAATCACGATCATGGGATCTCTAGAATCCATAGGAAAAGGATCTAGCGATGATCTTTTTCCCATTTTCGACGCTTTATCATGTGATTAACAAAATACGGGTCAAATAAATAATCTCTCTATCATCATTTTAATCGTAATTATTATTATTATTATTATTATAGAAACTGTTATTAACATTATAAAAATCTCATTTTATCTCACGAGTGTATTTTCTTTCTATATGTAAAAAGTTTAAAAAACAAAATGAGAATTTTGAAATGTCAATACCAATTCCGTGAAACCATCAATTCCTCTAGTTCTATTCTTTGAGTACGGAAGGAGGAGTCTTAAATTCACTTTGAAATTGCTTTTACGAGTAACACGAGGATACCCTCCAGCATCCAATCCCACCCTTATTTAAACTACATTTCTCCAGTCGAGATATGATCTGCAAAACAAGATCTGCCCTTGGCCTCTCTGAGGACTTCCATCAAGCCCCTGGCAGGCACATTTGGGGTACTCAGTAGTGGAGCAAAGATGGGTCATGGTCTATCGGTTCGGATAGGGTGGAAGGCAGCAGTATTGTTCGCGTTGTTTGCATGCCTCAAAAGCTCTGGTTTCACAGTGCTTTCCATACCATTTTTATATGCCTCTTTGGTTTTAGCTTTGGTTTCACTTGCTGCTCATCCATTGATAGACCTTCCCATGCTGTTGGGGAAGAACCCAGATGGGAGTTTCCCCACTTGGTCGGTTATAATGTTCAGCCCCTATTTGTATTTCGTCCGCTTCTCCTCGGCATTTCAGAGGTTGCATAGTAGGGAGGCTCTTTACACTGAAATCTCCGAGGGTTTGTTCGTTGGCGGGTGGCCTTCTTCGCCGGATAAACTGCCACCAGGTGACCCTGCCATTGTTGATTGCACTTGTGAATTGCCAAGGAAGTGTGAGGTTACAGGGCATTCTTATTTGTGTGTGCCAACATGGGACACGAGGGCTCCTCCGCCGGGTGCCATTGAATCTGCTGTCAAGTGGGCTTGCCGAAAAAGGGCTCAGAATAAGCCTGTTTTCGTCCACTGCGCCCACGGTACGCTGCTCAAATTTTGAGTAATTTTTCATGTTGGTAGTGAGATAGATTCACTTGTTTTGCGATGCATATAATGTGGTTGTATATATTTGTGAATTGTTCTGCAATGCAACATGTCTGGCGGTATTAGCTCCTAGATATCTATATAGGTGATTAAAGTGAGGGGTAGTTGTGGTGCAATGCAGATAAGATTGCCTTAAGGTTAAGCCCTATGGAGGAGGTACTTCTTGATCAACCACTGCTCTGCTCAGGGCATCCTCGGGTTAGATAAGAAACGGGGTGTCATTCCTGCAAAATGGTAATTGGTAAACAATGGATGATAAGAAACGGGGTAGCGTTTCACAGTGCTTTCGATACCAATTACCACTCGGCACTTTCTCGCTTATAACTCATCTACGCTTTTTTAAATACATTTAAAGGTTCACACAAAAGAGAACGAAAATAATTAAAAAAGCATAGATGAGTTATAAGCGCAGCACATCAAGAGGTTGAATTGATTCGATTAGCTTTGGGCTCTTCAAAACATCTTTGAAACGCTCTATACTCTGCATAATTAATGTCCCAGAAAAAGAAAAAAAGAAAAAAGAAACTTAACGATTATATTAACTTGTTTATTGTTTAGGTTCGAAACTATTCATACTGTCTCATTTTTAAGCTAGATATGATCTTGTCCAGTCATTTCTTATGGAGGAACAATGCTGTCATCGCTGTTGGTTTTCAGAAATACAAGTCACACACAGTTACAAAATTTAAGTTTGCATTTACGCGTGTAATTCTAAGCATGATCCTGGATAAACCCTGATGTTATGTGCGGAATTATTCAAACTTTTAGCCTCTAGATTCATAGCTTTTCGTTGAGAGAATTTGATGAGGACATTGCTGAAAAACCATTTACGGTTTACCAAGTAAAGAGATGGAAGAAAAGATGATCTCATTAACATATCTTTGTGGTTGGATTACCTTCCTGTGTTGTTTGTTTGTTTCCTGAGGTTTTTAGTTTCCCTGTTTTAGTTCCAATTTTCCCATGTCTAGTTGGATTGATGAATAAAGTTTTCTGCATTAAATTTCCTGCGATAGGAGGTTTCGGGTGATAAAGGGGCTCGTCCCTAAATATTTTTCGTAACAAATTTCCGCTGTGTTTTGTTTTTCATAGTAATGATATTTGATTGCTAGAGGTCGCACTTGGTGCGATGGCAAGTGCCTTCGCCCATGAGCGGTAGGTCTCGGGTTCGAGACTTGGGAGCAGCCTCTCTATAAATGGGGGTAAGGCTAGCCGACATTCACCTCTCCCAGACCCTGCGTAAAGCGGGAGCCTTGTGCACTGGGTACGACCTTTTTAATGATATTTGATTGCTGAACTATTTGGATGGGTGTAGGTATTGAGTTGTAAGTTGTAACGAGAAATTGTTTTGTAATTTTATTTTATAGGTCATGGGAGAAGTGTAGCTGTCATGTGTGCACTGCTAGTTGCTCTTGGGGTGACAGAGGACTGGAAAGATGCTGAGAAACTAATTCGAGAGAAACGTCCTTACATTAGGATGAATGCTCTACACCGCAGGGCTCTGGAAGAGTGGTCAAAACATCGGTTATCTCCTTCTAAGAAG
Source organism: Malus sylvestris (assembly GCF_916048215.2). Lineage (NCBI taxonomy): Eukaryota > Viridiplantae > Streptophyta > Magnoliopsida > Rosales > Rosaceae > Malus > Malus sylvestris. Next base: position 5,543,064 of record NC_062266.1, read on the forward strand.
AACTGATAAACCAAAGTAATAGATAGCCATGGTTTCTTGTGGTGCCAGTCGAACTGTTGACCCGGTGAACCTCATGTGGAACACGAAGCCACCAGGCTACAAAGAGACCGGCGACATCCATGTTTTCTGATGCTACTGTTAAGTCGGGAAACGTCAATATTTCTTGAATGACTTAATGTGTGTAATTATGCTTGAACATTATCTTAATTTGTAAGAAGATTTATAATTTTCGACTTATTAAATTAATGCAATGATTGTAAGATACATGCTCGACCCCCTGAGTTTTTAAGTGAATTTTCCAATGGCCCTACCGGCTGTTCTTCCTCTCTTGGTATTTTGTTCCTTCTTTCATCTCCACTCTCCCTTCTTTGAACATTTAACATCCCAAATTTGTTGCTGCAATTGGTTGGGAAACCACAGGCAATTTTCGTTTTACAACCTTGAAGTCTCTCTAATTTTCAGCTTTTAGTATCCATAGTTCTTTTGTCTCACTGTTGTATTCAAACATTGATTTTTCCATCACTTCCACACCTCTATTAGTCATTGTCTCAAGTCTTACGTTAACAGGAGGGAAAAGAAAAAGAAGAGAATAAATGAGGTAATTGAAGTAATGGTCCTTGAACTTTAGCTTAACTGGAGCGTACCTAAACTAAAAAATATGTGAGTATTGGTCCCTGAACTTGTTATAATGTGGAGCAATGATCATTTTGACTAATTCCGTTTAGAACTTCTATCAAATTTTTGTCTCTTTAAATCCTTTATTTTTTATGGAAGTTCTAACGGAGTTGGCCAAAATGACCATTGCTCTACATTACACCAAAATTTTCTTTTGGTCAATCACATTATAATAAGTTTAGGGATCAATACTCACGAATTTTTTATTCAAAAGTCAACTCCAATTCGGTCAAAGTTAAAAAGCTAATGCTCAATTTTATGAGAATAAGTTTGAAAAGATGAAAACGCCCCTAATGGATTAAACGGGATTCTTAGAGATCGTAACTAATTCTTTCATATTTTCCATGTTTCCTGGCATTTTTGGACAGTACTCGTCGATACGAACGCGTGGGCGCAAGCGGAGTCAAATTGAGAGGTATAGCGAAGAATATATGTACCTTTAAACTTCAAGGGCATTTTGGTAATTTGCTCATTTGGAACACATGTTACATTGGTCTGTGTGCCACGTGGGACCCACAGACCGTTTCCCACTTCTCTGGATTTCTCTAGGCTTCTTTCTCTCCCGTTTTTCTTTTTCTTTCTCTCTCTCTAAAACCCTATCTTGCTTGCTCGAGCACACACATAACCACACACCTCAAGATGCTAACCATTTGATCTCAAAAACAACAGCAGGTCGACCTTCCTATTTTCGAAACGTTTATAATTGCAATGTATAATTTTTTTGAAATGTGTGAAAAGACGAAAACGACCCTAATGGATTAAATGGGATTCTTAGAGGTCATAACTGATCCTTTCATATTTTTCATGTTTCCTGACATTTTCGGATAGTACTCGTCGATGCGAACTCCCGGACGCAAGCGGAGTTAAATTTGGAGATAAAGTGAAGATTTTGCGAACCTTTAAACTTTGAGGGTATTTTGATAATTTGCCCATTTGGAACACATGTTAGATGGGGTTGTGTGCCACGTGGGACCCACAGACCGTTTTCCACTTCTCTAGATTTCTCCGGCTTCTGTCTCTCCCGTCTTTCTTTTTCGTTCAATCTTCCCTCACTTTCTCTGGAACTCTCTCTTCCTTGCTTGAGCATACATATCACCACACACCTCCCGATTCTAACCATTTGATCAACACCAGGTCGACCTTCCTTTTTTCTCTAGCTTAAAAATGAGCTTTGGATCACGAAAAAAAAAAAAGGGCCATTAACTAATATTCTAAAAGCTCTGAGACTTTCCATCCAGTTTCAGGACATTTGCAGCCACCATTTGGCTTTCAAACAGGTGCTAACATGCTTCTTTTTCCGAGTTTCAGGACATCTGCAGCCACCATTTGGCTTTCACCATTTGTCTCGAATATTCCTTGCATTGACTTTTGTAGACTTTTCAGGTTTTGGCCCAAGAGACCCCCCCCCTAAGGTAATGTCGATGCCCCTAATTCGTTTAGTGACATTCCGATGTTTTAACGTAAGTTCATAGTTGACCACCTAGTTAACCGCCACTTGAATTTGCGATTGGTGGAGATCCAACTGTTGGATCGTGACGAAATTTTAATATGTTGTTCTAGAACCATAATAAGGACCTTAGAAAGTTACAGATCAAAAATCCGATGCGCAGATCTTCCAGTTCAAGTTACGTAGGGTTGTGGACCCTACTGTTGATGGTTGACAACCGGTTGACTTTTGGTCAATGCATTCCTAATTCTTTTACAATGTCTTGGAGAACGTATAGAACATGAAATTATGGGTTGTATCGTTAAAGTTCTGAGACGAGAATTGATATTTGTTCTTGGCGACGTTCGTGTGGACGCCTCGATAATTATGCTAGGAGTCGTAGTGCGGACTTCAAGTGAGTGACTTTAATATATATGGTAATGGTTATTACCCTGAGATTCTTATGTATCCTTTGTGGATATGACTTGATTTTATAAATGTGATTTCTTCTTAAATGTGATTTTTTTCATTTAGCCATCGATCTATTTTATGAAATGTGATTTGACTTGTGCATTGGAAATATTTGTGAAATGTGATTTGAAATGCATGTTGAATTGTTTGTGAAATGTGAGGGCTAGTAGCAGACCTTAACCCATTGTCATGGGGATTTGTTGCTATGATATTGTTTCACTTCTCACTTCATTGATCCATTTTAAATTTAGTGCTTGTGTTTTGTTTCATTTCGTTGAGCCTTCGTAAATTGAGTAACTTGAATCATGTCTTGTTTCTTCGAGCCGTTGATATGTTTCTTGGACTTCCGCTTAGTTTCATTGAATGGTTCGAAACTGAGTTCGTTGGGGTTCCGTTGAATTGTTGAGTGGTCCGAAATCCCTTATACTCTGCGATTTCCAGAATCTCTCGTACTCTGTGATTCGGTTGAGTGGTCCAGAATCGTATCCACTCAGATTTCATTGAGTGGTCCAGAATCTCTTTTACTCCGAGATTCCGTTGAGTGGTCCGGAATCATATCCTGTTCGAATTCCGTTGAGTGGTCCAAAATCTCATTCTGTATTTTGGTTCCGTTGAATGGTCTGGAACCCGATATTGTTGTAGATTGGATTAATGAATCTGTTGATTCTCACCTTGCATTAATAACAATCATCGCGCCACTCTATTTTATGCTACACGCTCTCCTTCCCTCTCTATATATTCCACTAATGAATCATTATAAAAAACTAGTTCACTTTTCATCAATAAAAAATGTGAATGAAATTTTAATAGATAAAGTTAATTCTCATTCTCCTTCTCCAATCCCACCCCGTCAAGAAATGTCATTCCTCCAAAATTTGGAATGACATTCCATTTTTTGGAAGTGTCATTCACACGTCTATTTTTATTTCTCACACACTACTCTTAATAATTAGGAGTCAGATCGAATGAATTGAAGATCAATGACAAAAAATTAATAAGAGTGTGTAGGAAGTAAAAATGAGCATATGAATGATACTATCCTCCCTTTTTTATATGGGCGCCATACAGATTTTTAGTTCTTATTCCAATTTTATTTCAAATAACTACCTAATATTTTAAAATTTGACATTCGTTAATTAGCACCAGTGTTTGATGACCTAAACCCTACACACTAAAGGAAAATATTATAATGATAAGCATTTGATGACTTTCCAGCCCATTGTTAGTTTATTTCCACTTAACCCTTCGAAAAATGCTAGGGAGACAAATTTTTTAGATCATAGTTTGTAGAGACATGATGTGATAATTGATGGTTGAATTTTTTTTTAATGATTTGAAAAAGAAAAATAGTCATCAATGATACATCATGTGATTTACAAAATACGGTTCAAATGGATTATCTCTCTAGCATATGGGTACACACAAAGTGTGTGAGAAAATTTTTTATTTTTGTTTTTGAAATAGAAGGAGAGAAGGAGAGAGGAAGAGAGTGATAGAGAATGTGGGAAATGGGAAATTTTTTTTTATTTTTTTTATTTTTTTATTTTTTAATATTGGAGCTATGTTAACATCACATGTAGGTGAGGCTTCAATAAAAAACAGTAAAATTTGGATTATTACCCATCTTTTTTTTGTGTGATAGAAGACTAATTTGTCTTTTCACCCTCTTTTGGTTGACAAAGAGCGTTTTATTAATTAGTAGAGATTATTATTATCATCATCATCATCATTGATTATTATGATTATTACTTCCTTCACGACAGTGACAACACAGAGCCACAGCCATCGGTCTCTCTCTCGCAAGACTCTCTTTCGTGATTCTCTCTCAAGAGTCTCTCACGCGATTCTCTCTCTCAGATTCACACACAGGTAAATAAATATGGGAATTAATTTAGGGTTTGAAATTTAATTTAGGATTTGTGAAATTTAATTTACGAATTCTAGATTAGGGTTTGTAAATTTAGGGTTTGTTTGGTTTCACAGATTCTATTTAATTGATCTAATGGTTCTTGGGTTTTTGCAGATTGGTGAAGGAAGGAACTGGGCTCTTTTGCTTTGCTTCTGCAGCTTCTGTGCTGGAGTTTTATTTACCAACATGTAAATTTCTTAGATGGGTTAATTACTTTAAAGGGACAGGACAACTTAATTACTTCAAGAGAAAGAAACCTTTGTTTGTTCCTGTGGATTATTAGCAAAAACTTGGCACAATTAGCTAACATGAACGTTTTGTATCATAACAAGTAAAAACAAAAAAAATGAACTCTTCAGTAGGGGTAGGCTTGTTTCATGCAATTGAACAACTCATGGTCTCACAGGGCAGTGACATCATGCTCCTACTTTGACAGTCCGACCTGCCTTTTGTTATATATTGCTTGTTCTAATTCTCAATTCACTGTGTTTCGCTAAATTTTCAATAATTCTCAATTCACTGTGTTTCGCTAAATTTTCTGTTCTTTGGTTCGATGGTGGTATATTTTTTTTACTCGGAGGATGCATTATTTCCTGCAAAGTTTGGGTCTTTTTTAATACAGATCTTTGTATTTTTCTGTTTTAGTTTTAGATGTGCACATAGATTTTGTGTTTGATTTTTTTTTTCTCATTTTGAAGAATTCTTTTTAAAGGGTATGTGGGTCTGGGTTTTACTTATAATTTCAAGGGATTCAAGTTTTTACTTTTTTTCGAAATTTTGTTTGTAGGATTGGAAAACGTCTGTGTTGAAGTTGAAAATTTTGGTTTGTTTAAGAGTCCATCTGCAGCTGCAGTGTTTCTATGGTTAACTGAAGGTCAACAATTGGGTGAGTTCAAGATTTGAAAATTTTATTTTATACAGAACTTTATCTTCTCAAACATGGAAATCATTGGCACAAACTAGGTTTTATGTGGTTTTTTTCTCCTTTCGTGTATAGTTAGAAGTGTTTTTTTATTCTTAACTTATTAGTTACAGTTTGGTTTAAGGAGAAGGTTGTGTGTCCTCTCCTCTGTTTTTCATGTATAGTTAGAAGTGTTGTTTTATTCTTAACTTATTAGTTACAGTTTGTTTTAAGGAGAAGGTTGTGTGTCCTCTCCTCTGTTTTTCTCCTATTCATAGTCTTCAGATATATGTTTTGGTTTTATTTTTAAAATAGAAATTTCGATTTTGTGTGAGTCTCTGTATTTATAGCCAGCATTTGTTATAATTATGGTCAAAATGAGTAAAAAAATTTGGGTGCGTGATGGCTTCTCTGATTATAAATAAATAAATTTGGTCTTCGTTATATTTTTATTTGTTGTTCTGCTGTTTTTCATTATGGATGTCGTTAATAGAGCTTTTTCATTATATGCTCATGTGCTTTGCAAAGAAAGCTTACAGAGAAACAAAAGGGCCTTGATCAGTTAGTTTGCTATTTTTTATTATTCATTTGTATGTCGGTGTTTAAATTTTGGTGTTATTTTCTGAATTTTCAATTCTTTTTTTTTTACAAGTTTTGTTATGCATTTGAAAAGAAGATGATTTGAGTGTTTTTAATTCATGATAATTCACAGTTTTGACAATAGTTCAACTAAAATCATTTTTCTTCATTATTTCAATTTGAAAATCTATTCATTTTCCTTTCAGGTTGAACCAACAAGTCTCCAGGATACACATTTTAGCATCTGCTTAGCATATGGGCAGAACGTAGACCAACCTCTCCCATGGTAAGTAAATTTCATTTCGTACATAACCAATCAAACTTTTTTATAATCATAACGCCATGATACAATGTGCTACTATTGTAATAGAACTTTTTACATGTTTTATAGACTTTAAAAACCCGCAGCAACGCGCGGGCTCTATTACTAGTTTATACTAAAAGAGAAATTGAACTGAAACACCGTTCATAAGCACAGTGTTCTAGCGAATTTGCCCTTCCATGTATACTCTAATCTCGGTTTTGTCCTTCTGTACACGTGTTGGTCAGGTGATGGTGCACTGGTGTTCTCTCTCAAAATTCTCCACCTCGCTCTCGAAGATTCCAGTAAACCTTTTTATTTCCTTCCTGTGCGCATTTCCGAGCTCTCTCTCAAAAATTCATTCTCTCCCCAAAATTTCATCTCTCTCCTCCTTCAAACCACTTTTTCTCTCTAGAACTCTGTCGCCGCTGCCTTCTCTCTTTCACTTTCTTGATGAAAACGATTGTCTCTTCAATACTTTCCCTCAGAAACTATACACCATAACCACCTCTCGCTGAAAATGGTGAATTGGTGTCGATTAAAAAAAAATTAGCTTATAAAAGGTGGGATTGTGAACTATTGGTTTAATATGATCATTGTAATATTTTTGTGATTGAAAGTTTGTGCCACTTTTGATTCACTTGCTTGCGTTAATAGTTTTCGATGTTAAGAGGCTTGCATAGTTTGTAGTAGTTAATTTGTCCCTGATACAAAATTAGCTATTTGAATGTGGCATGACTTAGAGCTGTGGAGAAAACGAAACAAGAAAACGGGCTATTCGCTTTAGTTTCATTGAAGTCGTTTGGATTGGATTGCAATAGAAATTTATGAAACCAATGAGATAGATTCGTTCGACCAAAATGAACCAAACCAATCCAGCTATATCATCATCATCATCATCATTATCATCATCATCATTATCATATCCATCATCATCCATCATCATCATTATCATCATCATCATCATCATCATCATCATATAATCATCAATATCATAATCATCATAATCATCATAATCATCATCATCATTATCATCATCATTATCATCATCATCATATCATAATCATCATCATAATCATCATATCCATCATCATCATTATCATCATCATCATCATCATCATATAATCATCAATATCATAATCATCATAATCATCATAATCATTATCATCATCATCATATCATCATCATCATCATTATCATCATCATCATCATCATCATATCCATCATCATCATCCATCCATCATCATCATCATATCATCATCATCATCATCATCATATAATCATCAATATCATAATCATCATAATCATCATAATCATTATCATCATCATCATCATCATCATAATCATCATCATCATCATCATCATATCCATCATCATCATATCATCATCATCCATCCATCATCATCATCATCATCTTATCCATTATCAATATCATAATCATCATCATCATTATCATATCCAATCATTAACATATCCATCATCATCCATCATCATTATCATATCCATCATCATCATTATCATCTCTGTTTTGAGATTATAGTCTGAGCAGAAATTCTATATATACTAAAACCGAAACGGGTGGAACACTGTTAATGAACAGTGAAAGTAACAGTGTGATACCGATTTTGTCCCTGCTAAATTGTGTTATCACATTTCTGCCACATTTCTATTGACACGTGGGATCGCACTCCCATTTCCTCCCTCACTTTTTTGGTGTGGAAACTGCTCGAGCGATCCCTCATTCTCTTCCATAGCTTCTCCCTTTTTCTTCCTCTTTGTTTCTGTGTTCTTCCGCTTGCCTCCATCTTTCGTGTTTCTCTGCTTATCTCTCTGCGTCCATCCTTTGTCGCCTGAAGAGTTTCTTTTTCTCATTCATTCCGCTGTTTGAGGTAATTTCTCTCCTTTTTTTTGTGTGTTTTCTTTGATTGGGAAGAAAATTTGCAGACTGATTGATGTAAAATTAGAGTATTTGTGTTTTGCATTGGTTGTTTCCTAATTTTTTTCTTTGTTTTTAGCCTGTTCGTTTAATCCGATTGGGTTTTTGGCTTCAACTAACGTTGGTGTGTGAATTTTAGGGTTTTTGAGAATAGTCTTGCAAATCATTTGTGATTAAGGGCTGTAAGTTTTTTGTTTCGAATGTTTTCTTCTTTTTTTTCTGCTTATTTTGGCGTCGTTGTTCCCTGTAATCCGAATTTTCCTTTTGGGAAATTTGGGTCTTTCTGGTTTAGGGTTTTTATTGCTTAATTGGTGTGAAATTGAAGTTTTTGCGTTTTTCATTCATTGTTTGGTTAATTTTTAGCGTTTTTGGTGTGGTTCGCTAATCTGATTGGCTTTTTCGTTGCAGGAAATATTGGTCTCCAAATTTTGGGGTTTTTATGAGCAGCGTTGCAAACCTTTTCTAATTAAGGTGTGTTGGCTCTTTCTTTCAAATGTTTTCTTCTATTTTGTGATCATTTGTCCGTGGTTGTTCCATCTGTTGTTTGAATTTACACTTACAGTGGTTGGGTTCTTTGTTAGGTATTAGTTTTTTTCATTGGGCAGGGTTTATTGAGTGGCGTCGGTGTTTTGTTTGGATTCTGTGTTATTCGGTTGCTCTGAAGCGACTTAAAATTGGTGTTGTTCTTCAGGGTTTGGAGCTTTTGTTCATGGATATAAAATGAAGTTTTCATTGTTTTAGATGATTTGGATAATCTTTCCTTTTAAAACTGATGGAATGGGATCGTATATGGGAAATGGGAAGACACATAATTAATCAGTGAGTGATGGAGTAGAATTGGATCACATTTGCAAATTTGATTAATTAATTAATTGGATGATGGTGGATGAAAGATGCATCCAGTTGGATAATCAAGGTTCGCATCACACATACATGCCCATATACCATCATCATGATTCGTCATAATTTGCAGTGTTGCCTCGGCTGCATATGAAATGTATCTCCTTCTACCACTGTGCTTGGTTTGCTGCATCTTTCAATTAATGTATTGGCCTCTTTATCACTTTGTTTCTGCAATTAAAACTTTTTTGTACATATTTAGTTTAAATTTTTATAAATCTTATCTCTTGGTCGTTTAGTTCAGTGTTTTTTTAATCACATTATAGAGTTGAATTCTGTTGCGGTATGGATTGTTTCTTTCTCTGCTTTGACCGCATCGTTTTTACTTTTCCTTCTCTCTTCGTTTTTTCATCTCCGTTGCTCTGCGATTTTCTCCTTCATCGCTCCCTCTTTTGCTGCTAAATCTTTGCTCTTTCTTCGCAAAATAGTCTCAAAAGAGATCCTGACTTTAATTTTATTGGGGATTTGGTTTCCGGTCTTCTCCGGTGTCGGACCCTTTGTTTGATTTTATTGGGTGTTTTGTTTTCGGTCTTATCTGGTGTCGAACCCTTTGTTGGTCAGCGTTTTGTTCTCATCTTGCCATCGTTGGGATCAAAATTTTAAGGTCAGTTTGTTTTCAACGTTTTATCTTTATTTTTTGATCTCTAGGGTAAGAAATTTAAGCTCTTTGTTTCTGTTTTTTTTTATTTATTTATTTATTTATTTATTTTTATTTTTGCGGATCTGGAGGTTGGGACAAATTTTTTGTCAAATTGGAGGCTGATCATGTGCTACCTCTTCAAATTATTGATAAAGAAATTATATTGAGCTTATGTCACATCCCGGCCCGGGGCAGACCACTTCCCGGGCCCGCTCCACCACCGTAGCACGATATTGTCCGCTTTGGGCTTACCATTCCCTCACGGTTTTGTTTTTGGGAACTCACGAGTCTCGAGCAACTTCCTAGTGGGTCATCCATCATGGGAGTGCTCTGGCCTCCTTCTCGCTTAACTTCGGAGTTCCGATGGAACCCGAAGCCAGTGAGCTCCCAAAAGGCCTCGTGCTAGGTAGGGATGGGAATATACATTTAAGGATCGCTCCCCTGGGCGATGTGAGATGTTACAATCCACCCCCCTTAGGGGCCCGACGTCCTCGTCGGCACACCACGACCAGGGTTAGGCTCTGATACCAAATTGTCACATCCCGGCCCGGGGCGGACCACTTCCCGGGCCCGCTCCACCACCGTAGCACGATATTGTCCGCTTTGGGCTTACCATTCCCTCACGGTTTTGTTTTTGGGAACTCACGAGCAACTTTCCAGTGGGTCACCCATCCTGGGAGTGCTCTGGCCTCCTTCTCGCTTAACTTCGGAGTTCCGATGGAACCCGAAGCCAGTGAGCTCCCAAAAGGCCTCGTGCTAGGTAGGGATGAGAATATACATTTAAGGATCGCTCCCCTGGGCGATGTGGGATGTTACAGCTTAGGTATGTTTAAAACAACTATGTGCAATTTTCGATTCGTAGTTTGTGTTTATTTAAAAGGAGCCTTGCCAAATTGGTTTTATCTGTTGTGTTTACGATGGTTCTAATAAATTGGTTTTCCATGTGAGTAATTTTTTGGTCCATAATTGTATATGTTTGCAAGAAAGTCTGATATAAGTTGAGTTGGTACTGTTTTTTCGCTTTGCTTCTGATTGGTGTGTGTGGTTGCTTCAGATCTTAATCGTTTTTTAAGAAGGGAGACTCGATTTGTTCTGATTGGTGTGTGTAATTACTTCATATTTTAATCGTTTTTTAAGAAGAGAAACTCAGTGTGCTTTCCACTTATTTTTTGGACTTGTCTTCGTTATTGGTTTGAGTCAGTGATGAGCAAGGAAAAAGCTTTGAAAAGGAAAGTATTCAAAATTAGTTAAGGGTTTTACAAAAATTTAAAAGCTTAAATGCTTAAATACAGCTTTCTTTAGATTAGTATGCAGAAATCAAAAGGCTTTGAAAGGCACATTGTTTAAAATCATTTGAAGCTTTTACAAAGGTTTGAGAGCTTCAGTGATTAATTAGAGCTTAATTATTTAAATTAAACAATGATTTAATGCTGAATTAAGGTGTGTGATTCAATTACCATTGTGAAAATTAGCACTTTTTATATTGGGGATTAAGAACATTGATGGTGGCAATTTTTCTGAATGGTGAGGTATTTCGTTTGCTTTCATTGTCAAATAGTGTTCTCACATGGGTGGAGAACAATACATATATTGTATATGGTAGATCAATAACAAACACTCTGTTTGGTTCTAATTTTTGGATGATTTGGTATTATTGCAGAGAGATAATGCAGACAAGAAACTGTTAACTCTTATTTATTAAATAGATGCATCAAATATGTTTTGCATGGCAAAGATCATATCTGTTTGGTTAATGATACAACTATTCCAGCTTTTCTTAATTGAGTGGTGGACTGTATTGCAGGTCATTAGGCTCCTTTTGCTTCCAAATTTTTTTAACTCGACCGAAGTCAGTTTGCTGAATCGCTTTTGCGTGTTAGTGATGTATGATTTTCTTTTTTGCACAATCATGACGAAAAACTGAATTTGACTTATTTGATTTTGGGTTTTTGTTGTTCCTATTGCTAATTTTGTGTTTTTTTCCAGTTTTTTTTGGCAGTGAAATCATCGATGCCACCTAACAAATCTAGCTGCTGTAATATCAATTGTTATTGTTGGAGGGAGGTAAAGTTACTATCTTGCTTTATAAAGTGTTGGTTTTGTTTTTTTTTTTTTTTTTTTGACTTTTTTCTTTGTTTCTTTGGCTTCTCTAAAATTCTGTCGGTATAATTGTTCTTTTTTTTACTGTGGCTTTGTACAATAGTGTGTCGTGTTGAAACACACTGTTTTCATTATTGGTTTTAGTTATTTGTTATTGTTTTTTGTTCTGTTTTCACACATTTTCATACAAAATGTTTAATTGCTGACTCATTCCTCTTTAATGCCATGTTAAATTGTTTTGAAACTATTAACGAGATAAACAAACTCAGACAATATTAAGGCTGCTCAGTGTCTGCTGTTCACTGAATAAGTGTTGTTAATATTGATCCAACGTAAATTTTATTCTTACACCAGTCTTAATACTCATTGAGAAAACAGTTTGGTGATAATCTAAGTATTAAATAAGCAGATACAGTTTTGGAATGGTTACTGTTTTGGCATCAATTTCAATTATTGTCTTTGTTTTCTATTTGGCCAATTCATGATTTCTTTGGTTGATAAAAGGATGAAAGCAAAGAAGATACACATTTTTATCAGTTGTTATATTAATTTATACATTTTTTTTATTAAATTTGTAATTCCATTGTCTAGAGTGGCTTCAAAACAAGGTTTAAAATTTTTAATAACAAATGGAGAAAATAATGTTGACAATTATACTTTGAATATAGTATTTAAAGATGTCTTACAAAATTTATAATTACGTGCTTCGCTTTATGACCTCATAGGTAAAAAAATTTACATTTATTTAAATATAATTGAATAACATGTACAATGCTATTTATCTATAATTTTCTGATTACTGCTAAACATAATCAATGTCTTCTTTTTGTATATGCAGAATGAAAAACAGATTCTTTGCAAGCATCACACAAAGGCCATTGTTTATTCTGTATGAAAACCACAGTTAATTCAGTCTTAATTGGTTTTCTATTTATTTAATACAAAACGTATTAAATAATATATCCATTTCTATGTTCATTCTGTCACGATGTTGTTCTAGAGTCTATTTCTGCTTTTCAAGTTTTCCATTGTGAAATTACAATATTGGTATTTGATTTTCGTATTTGATAAACTTTTCACGTCCCATTGGTTCTGTTATAGAAACTTGCACATTTTCACAGGTTCTGTATAACAAACATATCTATATGTATTTATTTATTTGATTGAATTGTTTTATTTTCAGATTTGTAGGCAATGATCTTTTACCGATTGTCTCAGAGCTTCCATAGGACTTGCTCTGTGCTGTTCCTTTGCGGTAACCTCCATTAGGGATGAAAAAGCTACAAACGACATTGTAAGTCTCAAAAGGTTTAAGAAATTTTAAATCTTTTCATCACATGGTTTTCAAAATTTTCATTATGTTTGAATTTGTATCTGATTTCATATTCTAGCGAGTTCATCGTTGATTTGTCATCGTTGTTATATGAAATGATAAAGAACAGTTTCCTAGATGCAGTGTTCATTCATTCTTAATCATAAATTTAATTTAATTTTGTAGGTTCACCTTTTTTCCGAAAGAAAATTAATCTGAAAATCCAACTGAGGTATAAATCCCTGCGTTTACTTAACGTTTATAATTCATCCTTCCCCACCCTGTATCCCAAATTACAATTGAAAACTTCATTAGTATGTACCAACAATTCAAGTTTTATTCCCTTTTTTTACTTAATATTTTAGTTTTACATTCAATCTTTACTAACATTTTTTCTCAGGAGAATTGGCTGTTACTAATATAAATTAATGACCATCTTCTTTTTACTTACTTTAGAATACATGACTAATCCCTTCCCTGATCACTGAGAAGTATACTTCAATATCTAAAAGTATTAGTCAAGATGTTCCCATTACAAATATACCCTGTCCACATGGCTTAATTCAACCAAAAAACATTTGGTAATAGATAAATTGTTAAATCTATCCATATATCATTTTTATTGGTTATTGGCTCCATTTAACAATTCCTCTGTTTCTAAAGTCTTCTTTCATTTAGTTAAAGCATGTGAAACAATTACATCTTTGGTCAGACCATCTTTGTTTATACTTTTAGACATCCATTTTAAACCCCTCAGTGATCAGCATAGTCATTAGCCATGTATTACAACTAAGCCAATAGAAGAAAGTCTTTACCTACAAATTGGTAACAATCTATTTTTCTGAGAAGGAAAAATGGAAATGATGATCGTTTGTCCGAATTATGCAAGTTGAAATAACTTAGCAACTTATACCTCTTTACTATATAGAACAGCGAACTAAACGTATTTGGTCCATTTTTGTACACCGTCTCCTTCTATTTTTACAAAAAAAAAAATCATACAAAATTGACTGTTAATTAACAATATAATTATTCAATTTGATCACACAATTCTTTAGTTCTAGGTTTTTTTTTTTTCCAAAGGTGCACCAATATAAGACTTTCAATTAAACACCAACAAGATTACATTTGTGATAAGACTGCAATTATACAATTAGTATTCGCTAAATATTACTTTTGATATATGAGGTTCCTGAAGAAGAGAACGGAAGCATATTGTTAGCTTAGATTTATATTTCTTATTACTTTCATGCAGTATTTGATTCCTGACCTTTTCAGTTCTAAAAACAATTTGATGCATAAGAATTTATTCATGCTTACTGTTATTTTACAGCATAACCAGTTATTCTGTAAAGCATCGCCTCCAATCATCATTCATTTGAAGGTACACCATTCTAACACTATCTTTTATTTGCTTTGATAAAATTAATTCTCAGCTGTTTAACTTATAAACAATGACAATATTATTTCTTCCCTTGGTTAAGTATTAAATACCTAAACACTTTCCTACGTGTTAACTGTCAATTTACACACTTAACAACCCTTCACAAGCTCACATTTGAATCAACATTTTTTCACACCGTACAACACAACTTTAACCCTTGAATTACAAATACATTGTTTCTTACAATTGCCCCATTACTAGAACAAAACTGTACCATTTGTTATTTCTATATGTTTATTCCTTCCTGTAAATACGATGAAGACACATACATGTTTGTAAAACTTTCTACAAATTTTATGCATGCACTTTTAAAACCCGCGGCAACGCGCGGGCACAATTGCTGGGCACAATTGCTAGTTATTCTCTACTAAAACCCGGTGGAAAACACTGTTCATTAACAGTGTCCACCCGATTTTGCCCCTCATTGTCTTCATGGTTTTTTAGTTTTAGTGGGGTTGTATGGTGAATTGGCCGTTTTGCCCTTCTCTCTTTTTCTTCCGTGTGTGCGTTCTCAGTTCCACACACTTCCAAATCCCTAAATTCGCAGACTTTCCCCCTTCTTTCTCCAACACGGTTTCTGCTATTGCCCCTGCGTCTTCTACGACAACGATCTGCATATTTGCTTTGCGTGGTAAGAATTTTGTTCTCGATTTGAAACTGGTTGTTTAATTTCTGTTTGTTTACCAAGAAATCTCTCTCTTGCGTTTTTCTCCTGAGGTTTATGCTCAGATCACTTTGCATCCAGAAGCAGATGTGAGAAACATGTTTTCTTTTTTGTCTTATTTAATGTTTTGTTCCAACTTCCTCTGTTTGGTTGCTTAGAAGATGGAGAAAAGAATATAAAGTCACTAATGTTAAAGTCTTTTCAAATCAGTTGGAATATTATCTAAAATACGAATAGGGGAAATTTCACATTTTCTCAACCTTTTGCACAATTTTCGTAGTTAATGAGGCTTAGATTTTGATATAATATTTGTCGAAAACGATAACCGAATGAAAAAGATGTGAAGATTTGAAGTTAGGGAAGCCAAATGGAGAAGAGAAAAATAATCAAGAACAGCAGCTTTGCTGCTGGTTCAGTTTTATTTGTGATGTATCTCGAATGTTGTTTGTTATTCCTTTATTTTTTTGGTATTCTTTTAAAGCTACAGTGTTTGTTAACAACTGTTTCCATTTCTACATTCGCTAAACCCTCTCTGGAAATTAATTAAAATGATTTCTGGTACATGCAATATATGTTACAATTGAATTATTGAGGAATGTGGGGACTGCACTGAGCAAGTGCTTGGACAAATTTTTTTAATTGAATTGTAAATTTTGTTTCAGTATTAGACGTTGTATGAATATGAATTTAAATAATCATTTTTCAGTTTTTAAATAAATGAGTCTCAGTAATTTGTGTTAGTTTTTATCCGAACAACACGTGCACTTACCTGTCTGTGTTGGTTAACTAAATTGATGCATATCTTGCCAGTTAGCATTATGTATTTGAAGGAGTTTTTAAAAATAAATCCCTTACTAAACACGTTTAAACAATTGGTCTTTGGTTCTATATGTTTGATAAAAATTGGGTGGAAGGAGTAACCAATTTGATTGTAGTGTGTTATCACCATTTTGTTAGATGCTTAAATGAATTGGGTTAGAACTTACCATGTGGTTTTTTATCGATAGCAGCATTTGGACACAAAGATGTGTGAAATGCTAAGCTATTTACATGGAAAAAAAAACATTGGGGAAATCATGCTGTGTTAAGCTATTTACACAACAAAAAATATTGGAGAACATTGTTTATTTAGATTGATAAGGGTGGTAGAAGTTGTTCAGCAGAATAGCAAAAGCTTTCTTCCAGTTGTATTTGTTGTCAAGAAGGCAGCCTAAGCAACAAAAAAAGAAAAGAAAATATTGTAACACGTATTAAACTGTTGAGAAGAATTAAGGACCAGAGTTCACTATTTTTTTTTCGAATTTTATTCATTTGAGGTTTGATTTTAGGATTATGTGTTTTCTGTTTAGTGTGATTCAATATGGGTTTTTTGGTCAAATGGGACATGGAATTTCAAATGTTGTTTGTTATTTCTTTATTTTTTTAGTATTCTTTTGAAGATCTGCATATCGATTGTTGCTTCTGTTTCTTATATAAACACAATGTGTTTTGCGATCACAACTTTTGTGATCAGAAACGTTTAAGTTCATCCAGTTAATTGTACAATGGCTTTGATGTCAGCTAAACTGAATGTAAATGAAAACCAAGTTGCTGATCTTACCAGCCCAGTTCACCCATCTCTTTGCTTATTTAAATTATTTGAAGATGCCTATGTTGATTGGTGATTTTGAAGTGATTACCTTTCTTTATACAAGTTCTCTTCACAAAGAAATCTGGTTTGGCAGATAATAGATAAAGCTTTTAATGCATTCATTTAATGTTATTGCTGTTGGGTTTTTGGCTCAAAATTAGGATGATGCAATAAATTAGGTTTGTGTTACCTATTTGGTTTTGGTGTCCTATTTGGGTTTGGTTTTAACTTCTTAGTTAGTTTCCTTGGTGGAGAGATTTTGTTAATTACCTATTTGATTAGGATTTGAATTTATTTCCTATTAGGATTCTTATTGTAACCTAAGTCCTATGCACTATAAATAGGACCTTAGGGTTAGTGTATTTTGTGTGGCTCATTCGTGTGGCAATTTGGTGAGAGTCAATTTGTGAGTTAGAGAGCAATTTGGGAGAATCTTTTCCGTTTGTTTGAGTTCTCTACTCGTTTGGTTTAGGGTTTGTAATTTGTGGGATTTGGGTTGTGAGCGTTTAAACACTCTTTTGTAATCTCCGTTTGTTTAGTGAAATTCCTCGCCGTGCTTCGCCCGTGGAGTAGGCTTTACACCGAACCACGTAAATCTTTTGTGTCAGTTTGAGATTGTTTGTTTTAGCTTTCACCTACTACGTTGATATTTGATACTTTGTTATAATTCGCTTCCGTTTGCGCATAAAAGTACAACAATTGCAGATCCGCTACATTCTTCAAGAAGTTCGGTTTACAGAACCGGAGCCGTTTAAGCAAAGGTGTCCCAGTTTATAGCTGAGGTATTTTAATTCGAACGGTAACATTGTGTGTTTAAAAGGATCCCCTCTAATTTTCAGAGATTAATATTATTCAGTATGCTCATCCAATCACTACTCCATTGGGCAATACACAAAACAAATTATGAAAAGCAAACTAACTCATCCAATCACTACTCCATTGGGCAATACGCAAAACAAATTATGAAAAGCAAACTAACCAAACAGGCAAAAAATAAAAATAAAATTCTAAAATGTTCTCAAATTTGATTTTAAAGCCAGCTTCTCCTCCATATGCAGCTAACCCATTTAGGAAAAACAATAAAGAAGGCCATTGGGACTCAAAAGTTGTTTTCAGTTTAGCATGATTATCACTTATATAAACATACAAGGAAAGCAAATCTCAAAGAGTCAGGTTTTTGCTCCAATGTTAACAATGTTTGTTTCATTTGTAGTTTTTTGTAGTCTTTATAAGCATTTTTTAGTTTTGATGCAAAAATAATATTTTTTACTCTCTCCTCTCTCTCTCTCTTTCGTGTTTTTGTGGACTTTGGGTTTTATTTCTTTTTTGGGTTTTGAATGTTTTGAATTTTCTCGGGTTCGAGACTTGGGAGCAGCCTCTCCATAAAATGGGGGTAAGGCTAGCCGACATTCACCTCTTCCAGACCCTGCGTAAAGCGGGAGCCTTGTGCACTGGGTACGACAAAAATAAAGTATTGGTTTTGCAGTAAAAGCGGCAATCCTCTTCTCCCAGCTTCATTTCCATGTTCTCACTATTCATACCCATCTTGCCCATTTCTTTCTAAATTTCTCCTTGCACCCACTGGAAAAAAACAGAGTTCTGTTTTTGTTTCCTCAAAATATAGATTAGACAGCAATATTCTGAATGCTTTGCTTATCTATGTTCTTTGCAGGAAGCTCAAAGGATGATAAACAAAAAACGGAAATCACAGATTGCAAATTAGATGGACAAAAAAGGCAATAGAAATTCATAGGGTCCCAAATCCGTGAGATAAAAGGTATGAAATTGTTAATTGAACATAAATGTAGAACTGATTGCTGCAAATAAGTATGGTTACTTTTGTATCACATTCTTAATTAAGATGGTTATGCAGTCCTTTTGTAATTTTGTGTATCTATTAGCTCTGTAATGACTTACAAGTTACACACACCTCAAAATTTTCATTTTCTTTCAAACAATCTTGATCCGCAATATCTGCAGGATTGCAATGAAATAATTGTGAGCAACATGTATAATGGGAAGGATTTACAGAGGTTTCAACTATTGAACTTGCTTATGCTCTTATTTGAGCGACTGTAAAAAAGATTTAGTAGGACAAACTGGAATTGGCTTAAATCAATTTATCATTGATAATTTGATTCTGTTATTCGTAGACCATTCTTCCGAATCTCTGAGTTCGAAGCAGATCAATTTTTTCATTTTTATGTTTAATTTTAGGAAGAAATGAAAATGAGTTTTGCCTTTTTTGAGTGTTTTGTTAGTACTAGCTTGCTGCATATGCTATTCTCTGGGTGTAAATATAATTATCTAAGTAAGCGCACTTATTTTTGAACTCTTTAACTCATTTGTGGTTGCAATAGGATTTTTTTCGGATTTGTCCCAATCTTTTTAACAATATTAGGTTTCTGTCCTGCATGTCACCAGGCTTATTCTTTTTTCAATTCACATTAATCACGGGTTGATTCAATTTCATTTTGGCTGCTGTAAATGGGTTTTCATCAGCATGTCTGACATGATAAAATCATGTCTTTTGGATTAATTCAAACAATGTAAACATTTCATTTGTATTCTTGATCTTTGTTAATATTATAGTTACATGTCTAACGAAAAAGGATTTCTTTTAATGAATAATATGTGTCATTACCTAAAATGAGTTACCTTTGCTCAGAGTTTGCTGTTTAACATGCTATGTTCCTAGGTAACATGCATCTAAAACTATTTGTGCAGAAGAAGATATCTCATTACAACCACCTCAATCTAACAAAACTTTTAGCACTCTTAAAACATTATCTGAACTCTCAGCTCAAGTAAGTCCTCAGTTTCCATATACTTTTTATTTCTTAACATCTACATGGTTTTCATAGTTTTTAACCATTAAATCACGTAACTTTATATTTACAATTATATTCTTTCTAATTGTTTGTATAGATTTCTTTTTTGCTCCCTACAAGATAATGTCATGGCGTGGTTTAGTGGTGTTGAATATAATTGGAGAAACTGATTCTTTAATCTACTCATGCTGTAGGATTTCAAAGTTGAAGCCCACTTACTTTCAATCTTTTCGAACAAATTCACTTTGTAAAGTAACAAAACAATGATATTCCTAAAGGAAATAAAATTGTTTGCTTTGCTGAGGTGCTTCTGTTTAGATTAATCAATGCCATAGTGCATTTTGAAACCTAAGTTATGGATCTATTAGTTTCAATTTAAACACATCTAGAAACTTAGATATACATTTATTAGCTCACATTTATATACGGCTGGAAAGTTAAAGATCTGCTGAAGATACTAAATTTAACTTTGGTAGTTTTTCAAACATAATTACCCATACAATTTCTAATCCCACAGCAAAACAAAGCACCGCCATGGGCAGGAGAGGAGCAGGTAAGAGGGTGCCAAACACCTCATTTGCGTCTACCAACAACATATCACTGAGAGAATTGACCGGGAAAAAGCAAACCAAGGGCGGCTCCTCCATCAATGCCAAGGCCGTGCTGAAGCTCGACCACTTGCAGAGACTCGTTGTGTGGACTGGCGCGGAGGCTTCTGTTCCTTCTCTGGGTGCATTATTTGGGCGCACCTTGGCCGCTGCCCAAGAGGCCATCGTTGTGCCCCCTGAACCTTCTCTCTTCCCTTGCCAGAGGTATGCCAAAAATCTTTAGATTCTTGATTGAAAAACCGCAAAAGAAAGAGGGTTTATCGTATTTGAATTTGGTGTGGTTATAAGTGGATTTAATTGCAAATTTAATTGCCTTTTTAGTTCAATTTTGTGGGTTTTGCATGTTGTAGGATTGGTTGTGAAAAAATTGTGGAAGATTTGATTTCTGTTAGGAAGTGATCATGAACTGCTCACTGTTAAGGTGGGATTGTGAACTATTGGTTTAATATGATCATTGTAATATTTTTGTGATTGAAAGTTTGTGCCACTTTTGATTCACTTGCTTGCGTTAATAGTTTTCGGTGTTAAGAGGCTTGCATAGTTTGTAGTAGTTAATTTGTCCCTGATACAAAATTAGCTATTTGAATGTGGCATGACTTAGAGCTGTGGAGAAAAAGAAACAAGAAAACGGGCTATTCGCTTTAGTCTCATTGATGTCGTTTGGATTGGATTGCAATAGAAATTTATGAAACCAATGAGATAGATTCGTTCTACCAAAATGAACCAAACCAATCCAGCTATAACAGACATTATTGACTTGCGTATCTTTATAAGGAGTCTTGAGTTTCGTGGGATTGCGTATCTTTTGTATGATTTCGTAATACAGCCTCATATTTAGCTTAACCATACCTGCATTCCACAAATATAATTGATTGTAATCATGATGCTTACTGAAGTTACATTCCGCCTTGATTAAGCTTAGTACACCATAAAGATGGAAATCTTATTGGTTTGGATAGGTTTGAAACTGTTTGGTATGGCAATGGGGGTAGCGTTTCTGGTCGCGTAGCTAAACGTGTTGGAGTTCTGAAATTCTTAATTGATACATAGTTATATGGGAACAACATGCATCTAGGATTCACCATCGAAAGTCAGATATATAAACTAAGAAACATCTAATGGAATGTTAGACTCGAAAGGTGGAGAGAGAATAGGATTCTGACTCGTCTAACCTGAAAGCCTAATCAACTACATGTTTGTTTATTTTAATTTTCAGAAAGGTTGTTATTGGTTAACCCATGAATAGATAAAATCCTAACAAAGTTCTCACGAACCGCAATTGCAAGGTTTTCTTTTCCGCTTAACTCGTTTTGCACTGTATACTGTATTGGCATGAAACATGAATCTGACTGAGGCATGTATCGTTTTTTGCTTTACTGATGCTGGCTTGTCCTGTTTGTGTTATTAGCACGCAACAGTGACAACACAAATAAAGATATTAGTAAACCTTCGTGTTTTGGATTTTATGTCACCTTGAATGTATGTTTTCAAACACACTGAAGTGCTTTTGAGATAAGCATAGAGCTTCCCATGACTTTGACTCTGAAATGAGTCAGCCATTACGTTACATGAAAAAATTATTGGAATCAATTTGTCTTTGGATGCGTGTAATGTGTGTTGTAGCCTTGTAGGTTTTATAACTTTGGACAATATACATTTTGAAATGAATGATACTATAAAGTATATTAAAAGGTACAGACCTGTGATCAGCGTTTCACTATTTTGCAGATGTGAAACAGTTCTTCAGCCTGGCTTCAACTGCACTGTTCGAATTGAGAAAAATAGAGCAAAGGCACGACGACGAAGTAAGAAACTTATTAATTTCTCTCAAAACAATGTAGTGTATACATGCCACTTCTGTTCACATCAGAATTTGAAGAGAGGGACTCCGAATGGACATATGAAAACGATATGCCCCCCTAAGGCCAAGACAACTTCGAAACTGAACCTCGCTAAGTCCATCTCCAAGAAGTTTGTCAACTCAAAGAAAACCACTGCAGGCGATGAGGTTAGTAAAGCGCATGAGATAGCTCCTTCCACAGGCGGAGAGATTCCTAGTGTGGATACACCTGCAACTCCAGCGGTGAAGACTGGAATTACTTTGTTGTTGGGAGGGAAGAAGAGAAGGAGAAACAATTCAGCGACCAAGAAACCAGCTGAACCTGAGAGCAGTCCCACCTCAATAGGCGAAAACACAACTAGCACGTTAAACAAACGGAGGAGAAAATCGTGGACTAGTTTGAAGGAGATTGCCAAACGCAGTGATCACAGTAACATGCGAAAAATCAGTTTGGTTTGACAATCCCTTTCGATGCCCCACGAGTGCATAACAATTTTGTAGTTCGGTAGATCAAATTTCGAATGACATGAAATAGCATGTTAGTTCTTTGATTGAAGGAGAAGGGAGTTTGCCTGAAATGAAGCATGCTGCACGATAAGAACTCACTGAATAATTTTACTGAGTTGTTCCGAGTCGACATAAAGCAAAGCAGGACGAAGATAGAAATTTAGGAGTCGTTTGATAATTATTTGTTTTTTCCGTTTTAGTCGGTTTTAGTTTTCAAAGTGAAAACGATTTGAAATAGTTTTTTGTTTGCTTTTTGTGTAACTTTTATATATTTATCTAGTCTCGTCTGCCATTTTTCCTCAAGGAAGATTAATTATTCGATTTTGATCAGATTCAGTTTCCTTTAGCTGCTTTTGGTCTCACTGGACATATTTGTAACATCTCTGCTGACTAATTCTTCCTATTTAGCCAATCTTACTGTTTGCTAATTTAGGAGGGATGGAAGTATGTATGCCAGCTGCACGAGTAGACACATGTCTCTTATATCTTTGGATGTTGTCCTTTTTTTCCCTTCCTTTCTTTTCATGTCCATGTAAGGTTTTTATCAGAGAAAAGTTTGTCAAGGCTGTTCAACTGGTGGGGGGAGCATTTATCGAGGAAAGTGAAAGATGATGGATATGTTTGATATTTGGGTTTTTGGGTTGAAATGGGTTATATATTCATAGAGAATCTGTTGGTTCTTTTAGCTTTAGATCCGACTAGTCTTCAAAGCAGATAGCCATAGAGAAACTGGTGGTACTCTTAGCTTTTAGGTTCTGCATGTTGATTTGTTTGCTTTTAAAATCAAGGAACTTCAATTCCTTTTGTGGAAGCAAAAACATGCTTAGTGAAGAATTTGTCCACAACATCTAAAGAGGTGTAATTTTTCCATGAGTGCTCGAATTTTTGCATTGAAGATGACAATTTCCTGGGACGATTTGGTCATCTGAAACAAACTTCTACTTGTTCAAGACAGATAAATTTAATGAAAGGTGACCTATTATGGAATAGCACAGAAATTCATGTAAACTATTTCATTTTTCTGTTGAATTAAGGCATGTTCGAGTTGGTTTGTTCTTTTATTTTGCATATTTTCAATAAAGTTGATAAGATCTAAAGAGTAACTTTGTGGATGTTTCCATGTGGAATGAATACATTAGTTTCAGGTGAAAGATGTAGAGTCAAGATTGCTTCAGCAGTTCTCTAGGTATTTTATGCCTTAGCTGGGAGTCTGGGACTAGGCTTACTTGTTCACTTTTTCTCTCATTTTGTATGAAGATCTCAGTTGAGAATCGAGTAAAATGCGTCTGTGTTTCCCTCTGCCCTGGGTTGAGTATGGCCTCTTGACATGATACCTTTTGAGTATCCATGTATGATCAGACAAGATGTGGTTGCTATGGCCAACTCTTGATGTATGCAAAAGGGATAATACTATAGTTGCTCTTGCTTTCATGGTTTTTATTTCAGGTGAGGAGAGAGCAAAGGAGCCTGATGATTGGGAGCGTATGCAGGTGATTTTATTTGTACCTGTAGTCGGTTTTGAGTACCTTGCACTCTGCAGCATATACGTTCTGTGCTCGTTGTTGATTTCATGGCTGATGCTCGTTGCTCAAGATGCTCAGAGTTCAAAGTGGGAGTTAGGGACATTATTCAAGCAGGAAATAGTGCTCGGTATCAGGTTTGTGCATATAGAGATTAATATATGATATGGTCACCAACCAGAGTCTGAAGGCAAGTGGCAATTGCTTTTGCCCCTACATTTTTCTTTTTAAACTGGGATTATTATACACTGTTGGGAGCATACAAAATAACGGGCAATGTTTGAGGACTAAGTCTGGTGTGCAATAGTCCAGGTCCGACGAAAATACCAAAAAGAAAAGATGTCTCTGGTAGTATCATACCAACAGCGGAGTAGGGGTTAAGTTGAGTAATCTGAAAGTCTCTTACCTACTGTGTAGACTCTATAGGCAAGCATCAACTATGGGTTGGTTTCTTATGTTGCCTTGTACCGCCCCTAATTTTGCCAAGGCGTTCTTCGGCTTTGCTGGCTACGTTCAAAGTTTGAATTGCATACTTTTCAGTCCCTAAACTTTTGATATTATCTGTATTCTGAAGTAGGTGGTGATGATGGATGAAAGACGTTTGTACATTATCTCTATCTACCAAATTTTTTTCTGGTTCTGGCAAACTATCATTGAGTTCTCTTTCCAGTATTTGATTTTTTTTTTTCACTAAAAGATGACATTGCCATGGATGTCTGTAGCCTCATTTGCTTTTCAGTCCCTAAGCTTAATGCATGAACGTTGTTTCAAGGGTAATTTATTTAGATTGTAACAGCTATATCACTTGTTTCCTTCTTGCAAATGGAATTTACTTTCTCATTCATTTTTCAGCTGGACTGTATTTCCTGTGGTCATTCATGGTATGCCGCCCGGGATGCGGTTTCAATGCTCACAATTGACGCACCCAGTTCTTACAAGAACGTTGGGACGGCACCTTTGGCCACTGCCAAGTTCGAAGACGTTGAGAAGAAGCTGGCGAGCCCTCGTGAGTCTGACAAGGCAACCAAGGACACTGTAAGAAAAACAACTGAAGCATATATGCCAGTCTTGGAAGCGGAAAGATCATTTAGTAAGTCTAAAAAGGAAGAAAATTCCGAATCTGCAAAGAAACCTGAGTAGAAATGCGGCGTTTGTCATAGTTTTTGGATCTGGAAAGTTTAGGCTGATGAATTATCTACGGAATGCAGCCTTGGTAGTTTTGTACAAACTATTATATTATATACACAATTATATATTATTAAAAAATTGAAGTCCTGTAAAGCTTAGCATCACGCCTCAAGACTTTTGCCTAGATGGGGCTATTCATGACTCACTTCGCCTCCACCTTTGCCTTTTAAAGCATTGCGATCACCCTTAATCCTTTGAAGCACCTCCACCACAAGTTGAAACATAACAATAATACTAAGTACCAGAATGTCAGTTTCAAAATATATTACAAGGAAACATGAGGCTATTCTCTTGATTTAACACTTTTTCCGTTTCAAGAACACAAATATCAAGAGCTTTCTTAAATTGTTATTATTATTTCTCTCTAAATGCATCACGACACTTACACGATAATCCAATAATATTAACCAAACTACTAGTCACTGGGAAGACAGTGGCAACATCATCATTTCCCTTTGCTAGGGCTACAAGAGCTAGTTGAAGTTGGTGTGCCAAACAATGAACATAAAATATTTAAGGATAATTGTTCAAAATATTTGTTTTAAGAGCATTTAGCTCTTCATATTACTAACTCTATCATAGCATTGTCCTCATACTCAAATTTGTTGTGGCAAACAACCTTTCAATAGCCTCTGCAAGTTTGCTAGTAGTTGTATAGGAGACATGTTGAAGACCCAAAAATCTATCAATTACTTCTCCTCTTTTGTTCACGTAAAGCAGAATCTTTTTGTTGTGTTATAACTTATATACTTCAACCACTCAAATAAATCAGATCAATGAGTGATAAAATATTGATTGTCGTTCCCTATAACTTTTCGTGGTGCTTTGTGGGTTTAAGGTTGACAAGGACCCTTTTATAGATAGTGTCTAAGAATTGTTTTACGATAATTAGGCTTATAATCACTCATTCAAAGTCTAAGTCCAGAGTCTACAGGAAGATTAGCCAATATTTCATCCAACCAGTGACATCACTTTATTGTGAACTAGCGGAAATATCCAAAGGAGGATTTGGACTACCTGAAATATTCGAAGGAGGATTTGGACTAACTGTATTATCTAAAGGAGGGTTTAAGCACCGTTTCTTATAGTATCGTTCATTTACGATGACATGCCTGATTGTTTGTCTAGAATCAATATCAATTTTGTGTGTGTAATAGGGGACGAGTGATCTTCTTGTTTTGTTATATTTTTTTTAGAATTAGTGAAACGTCGCCGTTTTACTATTCTTTTTTTCCCAAGTTCAAAACGATGTCGTTTTGACTTGGGTTTTTTTTCAATAAAAGGCTCATCCGATCGTCGAAAATCTCCATGAAGAGCAGAGGAGGAGGATTTCCGACGACCAGAGAGGCGAACACCCTCCTTGCGCTACGGTCGCTAGTGAAAAACAATAATATCTACGTATGCAAGTGCAGGTTTGATCCACTGATCTCCCTTTCCCTATTAACTTACAATTTGCATAGTCCAAAGTTTATTTCAGATTTACAGTTTATACTACTTTCTAATTAGTAGGTAATTAGCAATAAAAAATAAGAACAAAAGTTGGATGAAAATAGAAAAAATGGGATTTACATGAGTGGAGTCCAAGATTCCATGGGTTTGATGTGACCGGCCGACCGCTTGAGATCTTTTAGCTCCCGCCTAAACTCAATCAAATGCACACACATTTACCATTTTCTCCTTTACCTTTGGGGTCCATGCTTTTCCCATTCCCCAACAGTACCAAATGTATGAGACTGCCCATCTTATCATTGACTCACTTGTGTTTTTTTCCTCAAATGACCACTTGACCATAAAAAGAAACACTCAAGAAACATCAAGTTAAACTATACAAATTATGGCATATGACGTTTTACAATTGTGAAGAAAAGTAATTATGTGTATACATCTTAATATGAGTTCAATTCTCGATGATTGTTTTGTCTTTTGACAATTAATTAATTGACCCACTAACGCATTGCTTTACTAAAAAAAAAAACTATACAATTTATAGTTAATAACTATACAAAACCCATGTCCTATGTTTAAGGACCATTGGATCAATGTTAAAATTTAATTAACTTATTAATTATACAAACCCACATTTGTTTACAACACTGATGAACAATTGATTTGAAGATTCATAATGTAATATTAATTGTCAATTCACTTACCATAACATAAACTGATTGATTATATCACGTACTGTTGTTTGAATGCACATTCTTTGAACTATTTGAATGAAGTACTTTACTAATCTTTTTTAGTGTTGACTTTGTGCTTATCCCCTTTTTTTTCCTAATTTTTCTCAAATCTCATTCATTTTTTTAACAAACGACAATATCTACACTAAAGAGATGGGAGAATGGGTTAAGCCTTATGATGGACTTACCATAATAATGTGATTCAACTTCACCTTTAGCGAAAATCGAACCTAATACATCTCACTTAGAAGCGAAGAGGAATATCACTAGACTGCAGTTCTAAGTGGCTCTCATCCATTTGAAATCATTTAAGCAAAAAAAATCCAATCCAAAAGTGATTCGATTGAGGAGATGTCATTTAAACATATTAGAGGGCTTTCTTGTCAACTAAGTACCAGTTTGGTAAAGTTGAAATTTAGAAAAGAAAAAAAAGGGTAAGTTACAAAAAACTACCTTAAACTATAGGTCGAATCACATTCTCATACCTCATGTTTTATCAAGAGCCTAGGTCTAGTAGTTGATGAATCCTTTTGGGTTTTGTATTTTCATAGTTTATGATTTGAATGTTGTAATTGTTACAAGCTTTATTCTTGCTTCTTTGGATGTGAATTTTGCTTGAAAATTTGTCATCTCAAATGTTGTAGATGTAGTTCATATGAGCATGAATTTTGGAGCTAAAATTTGATGCCATGTTTATGGGGAAATTCGGCCAAATCCAAATGGTGGATTTTTTGGTTCATGTTTGTCTTGTTAAAAGTGTTTTAAAGTGACTTTTGAAACCTCTAAGTATCCTAGGATGTTAACCCCCTTTTGAGTAGTGAAAATTTGAGTTTTATTGAGTGAAAACATTCATGGCGCTCTTATGGGTTTTCATGGATGTTCTTCAATGCTCTTGCTTTGTTCATAACAAGGGCATGGACACTTTATGTGCCATGATTCTTCACTTACAAATTGTTGTATGAAGAAATGAATCATTGAGTGTTGAAGTGGTATGGAGGTTGGAGCTGAATCACAGATGTCCAAACATAGCCTAGAAGTGGATAAATAGATGCTGTCTGAAGAGGAGGAAGACTCAGCCATGGCAAGCCTAGAAGAAGCCTTGCCGCAACACCCAATCATCTCTAATCCTATTAACGCAGCTACCCCAGCTACGCCACCATCTAATTCTAGAAAGGTTGTTCCAAATTCATTTCTTTCTTGCTCCATTCCACCAAATGTACCTTTTCCTCGCTGGTTTATGCAATCTAAGAAAGAAGAGAGCAAAAAAGACATCTTGGAAGCCTTAATTTGTTGCTGCAATTGGTTGGGCACCATCGCACAATAAAGCTACAAGTAATTTTCGTTTTACTACCCTAAAGATTTTTCTAATTTCCAACTTTTAGTTGTCTGTCGCATTTTGGTACTCAAACTTAGATTTTTCCGTCACTTTTATACCTCTATTATTCACTGCCTCAAGTCATCCGTTAATTGTTGATGTATGTGCTTTATAAAGTAAAGAAGAAAAAAAGTAATTGGAGCAATAGTCTTGAATTTTAGCTCAATTGGAACTTTGGTCTCTGAACAAAAAATCTGTGAATATTGGTCATTGCACTTGTAATAATGTGGAGCAATGGTCCCTTAACTTGTTACAATGTGAAGCAGTAATCTTTTTGGTTAACTTTGCTTAGAACTCCCCTCCATTTTTTGTCCCTTTAAACCCTTTATTTAATATGAAAGTTCTAATGGAGTTAGTCAAAAGGATCATTGCTTCACATTATAACAAATTCAGAACCAATACGTACGAATTTTTAGTTCAAAGACCAAATCATTGATTAGTTAAGAGACAAAGCACCGATTAGATCAGAAACTATTGCTCTATTTTATGAGAATAAATCGACAAAACAGCTTTAGAAAAGTAGGTGAGGTCATGTCCAGGACAATTGATCTTATGAAAATGCTGACAATTTGTCATCGCCACATGGTCGTAATGATCTTTGGCTTCCTTGAAAACACAGAATCTAATTCCTAACTTCCCTTGTAACACACTAATACGTATGAAAATAATATAAAAGATGAAAAAAGAGTAGATTCCACCTTTAACTAGCCCTACTTGATCTCATTTTCACTCTTTTCTTTCCTTTTCTCATTCATGACTTCCGCAATTTTAAGTAGATAAACACGCACATTATTTCTCCTCCACACCAATATGTAATCATATAAGTTTTCATTTGATTTATTGAATCTGATAAAAAAAGGTTGTACCCAGTGCACAAGGCTCTCGCTTTACGCAGGGTCTGGGAGAGGTGAATGTCGACTAGCCTTACCCCCATTTATGGAGAGGCTGCTCCCAAGTCTTGAACCCAAGACCTACCGCTCATGGGCGAAGGCACTTGCCATCGCACCAAGTGCGACCTCTTAAAAGGTCGTACCCAGTGCACAAGGCTCCCACTTTACGCAGGGTCTGGGAGAGGTGAATGTCGGCAATCTTAAAAAAGATGTATAAAAATCCAAAAACTATTAAGAGGAATGAATCAAATCCCATATTATCCAGCCATGAGTGCAACCAATCAAATTCAATTTTCTGAGGGATCAATTTCCAATTTCTAGTTATTCCAGTTGACTAGGGCAACGTGCCCGAACCCCTGCACCCAATTTTGAATTCCCCTCATCATCGTAGAACATAGTAGTTTAAAATATCACCATCAAAAGGTTACGTTTGTGGTTGAGTCAGAAGCATGGACCATACCAGATGGCAAAACTTTCAAGTTATTTCACTTATATATGAGATTACTAGGTATCAGGGCTCCACACCTTGATACCCATAATATGACCTAACAAATTAGACAAATGTAAAACTCAAATTACCAAGCAGTGAACGCAGATTATGTTTTATGGTTTTTCGGGAAGAGATCATTACTCCTGCACCCGCTTTTCCCCGAATCAAATCTACAAGAATGAGAAAGGGTCAAAACAACATTAGTTTCGAACTGAGATATACAACAGATGCCGCAGCAATAAAAAAATACCATATAATTTGTTTATATTCCTAGTGAGAATTGCAAGACGATATGCAAGCAGTTCAAGTGAATCGGTGATCACTACTATCCCACGTTCCTCGAACATTATTGGTATATTTTGGACCCTAATCATATATCATTGGCTCAGAATCAACAAACTATGGCCAGGAAGCTTTGCAATTGTCATCAGAAGTGGGATTTCTTACTGACAGTCATTCAAGGGAATCAATGTGTTTCAGCATTAGACCATTCGCATTCTGAATCTTGAGGAATTTCCTTCCCCATTGCATGCGAAAATTCCTAATAGGGCAGGCAGAACTGATTTTTCTATCACTTGACTTCATCAGCAAACACTATCTTTTTACCCAGAGATCCCCGAACCTGCTTTGCCAAAAAATTCTAAAATCTTTGGGAGGCAGTAAATTCTATCAAATAGCTAGATAGGTACCTTGAGGGAACAAACTCCATGTGACAGCAAACCACAGGCCTAACAACTTGACTAAACCCGAGAAAAATTGGATGAACATTAATGATCATTATAAACATTTCTGGGAAAGCATACCCTGAAGCAGTTTCAGCAATACTACATCTGAGCTTGTGTCCAGTGTTCTCTTGCATAACATTCTCATCTTGGAAAGTGAACCCGAGGCATGAGCTTTTCAGCCACACAAAAAAGAAAGGATAAGAGACCTATCATTACAATTACGTACGCTTTTAATCAAAGATAGTGCACCTATCATTACATCGCCTTTTTCAAAAATATAGCTCACCTATAACTACAATTGCGTACGCTTTTATCAAACAGCGTATGCTATTTGGAACCCCACGAAATGACTACACCTTGTAGAAGTTTCTGAATGCGTTGCCACAAAATGGGCGATATAGCCCGCCAGGAAAACGCTATTTGAAACACTGCTATAAATTATTAAACTCATAGGGAGCAAGTTTTTACCAAGACGGAAAATTGCCTCCTATTCTAAATAGGATGCTGAAGTTCACTTAGAAACCTGAAGTTCTGCTGTTGGGAAGGGCCTTCTTACAACAATATCTAGCCATATATAATTGCCCTTCTGTTTACATACCATTGACCACATGAACCAAAGCAATTATATGCAAAAAGGCAAATAAATGTGATTGAAGGACCAATTAAGTCTTGTAGATAATAAAACGCATTACTCGAGGCACTATATTTATTTATTTACTTTTATTTGAGAAGATCAATTAAATTAATGGTCCACGCATACAATATTAGTATCCAGGCAGTAAAAGATGTTTAGAGGTTTAAGAGAGTGAGAAAGGAAGAGCAATACCTTTCATAAAGTTATGCTCAAGAAATTGCTTTGTACCCTTCCTTCTCTAGCACTTCTGCTAAGGAGATGTCACCTGTCTTTATAATTTTCCCATCCTCCTATAAAATCATTTAATTAAATAATTAGATCAATACTGAAAGATAATCTAGGAACAGTTTTAAAAAGCTTACTGTATTCCTCGCAATGATAATTTATTGATTATCCTGTATTATGTCGTAGAAGCCAACTTATATAACCTTTTTTTCTACGCTTTCTTAAAGCTAAAAAGATTCAATTAACAAAAGAGAAATTTCTTCTTTTTCCAAATCTTCGTGAGTTGATATACTCCAAGGTTATGCCCAATTCATGTATCCCCTAAGCAACATGCAGCTATCTTGGTTGTATTAATTCTACAAGTATCTGGAGCTTCTAAAATTTTACTCACAAATCTTGCCCACTTGGTTCTCTCATAAGTAAAAACAAAAGCGCCAGGAATTCTGGGGAAGAATGCATGAAACAAGCCCTATTTGCTGATGCACTATCCGCTATACGTTTAACAGATTTGCTTATAAGGAGCCATAACATGAAGATAGAACAGCAAAAATCCAAACCGTATGTTTATGCAGTCCGAGATAAACTACCGGACACATGAAACTAATAACTCATTTACCTTGTCATGCTTTTTTCTGAACCATGTTATACTTTATATTTATAGAGCATCCCTTATTACCTTTCCATTTTGTTTTCTAATTTCATGAGACAGATACATGAAACAAGACCCAAAACCTCTCTTGTCGATGTATGTTTTCATATCTTCCAATGACTTACCATAATATGGATACATGTTGGCTTTATAAATTCCAGAAGTCGTAGATAATGAGTAATCATCAATACAGAATTTGTCGGAGTCAGAAGCCCATTGACTGCCTTTGCTACATCTCGTAGCGCATCGACATCCAATCCAGAATCAATTTCATCCAATATAGCCAACTCTGCTCCCAAAACCTGCATTTAGCGGAAGCATGTGAATACAAAGACAAGTACCCAGTAAAACTTACACGAATGTGAAGGAGCAACAACTTACTGAAATTACAAGACTATATCTCTGGGGAAGAAACCCACTTCCCACAGGTTTACATAATTCTACAAATATTGTAATTACACTATATGTTCAATTCAACAAACACACACCAAGCATTTTCTTACAAATGAAGTTTTGACCAAGATTACAAAAGAAGCAGGAAGATTAACTAAGAATGATAGCCATACCGCCAGTTGCAAAATCTCATTGCGCTTCTTTTCACCTCCACTAAAGCCTTCATTAACATTTCGATTAAGGAAGTCGGTCTTCATGTTGACAAGATCAAGTTTGGGAAATACATAAGCATAGAACTGCAAGGACATAAATAAAGATACAAGAATGAATCAGTAAACCAACAGAGACATCTCAAACAGCGGCTTCTAACACGAAATAATGGGCGTAGCTAGCTTGCCTCAATTGGTCCAAGCTCCGGCAGTCCTAGTTTTTTTCTGCGAGCATTGTAAGCCATGTTGAGAAAATCAATGTTGGTGACACCGGGGATCTCAACTGGGGACTGGAAACTCATAAAAAGCCCGGCCAGTGACCGGTCTTCTGCTGCCATTTCGAGCAAGTTGTCACCTTTAAACACAACACTGCCTCCTGTAACTTGGTAATCCGGATGCCCGGCGAGAACCTGAACCAATGAACGAATTAATTTACCAATTGTTTCAAATTTCTAATAATTCGAGACAGAAAGACAAAGTAAGTGTGTTTGGGAGTGCTTTTCAAAATGATTGAAAACGCTTTTGACGAAAGTGTTTTGGAAACAGTATTGAAACATTAAAAATATAAGTGAATTATAGAAAAGCACTTCAATCGTAAACACTTTCACACTTCCAAGGGAGCCCTTAATAATACGGACCTTGGCAAGAGTGCTTTTCCCCGAACCGTTCTTTCCCATAATTGCATGAACCTCCCCTTGGTAGACAGAGAGGTTGACGCCCTTGAGAATCAGCTGTTTGGATTCGGCAATCACGGCCGTTAGATCCTTCACTTCGAGTAGCAGCTCCTTCTCTCCTTCTCTGCCAGAAATTGAAGTTTCCGCGGCCGAAGAGAGGCTGCCCCTCACCTTCACCGCCGTCAGAGACCGCAGGTGCCGGTGGTTTGATTGCCAGCGGAGAGGGCGGAGGAGGGCAGAACCTGTAAATACTGGGGACTTGGAGGGTGAATAGCTGCTACCAAGACAAGAAGCAGCAGAAGATTGCGGCGGGGATGGTGGTGGGGAGGGAAGAGTAGAACAACAGGGATGATAAAATCGCGACAGCGCCATTGGATTGGTATCAGTACTACTGCAAAATCCCTAAATTCTAATTCAATTCAACGGAAAAGGCATAACTGTAAATTAAATTATCAACAGCCATGATATAGGTGGTGGTGGCCGGCCCCCCCCCCCTATCATTTTTACTATATTTTTCAATGCCACAACACGGTCTTTAACACAAAGTACAAGTTGTTGAATATTTAAAAAATGTGGTGTACGTATTATGTTTATAGCGCACTAAAATTTGCATTTATTTTTCTAAATTTAAATTTATTTAACATAATAAATAATTTTTTAAAATGTTAAAAACAATAATAAATAAGATTATGAACATTACTAAAAAGTGGTGAGAAAAATATTCTCTCAAAATTATATGTTCTAACTCAAATTGAAGGTTCAAACCATTGGTTTTAGAAGAAATAATTTTCGACACTTACTAGTTACTATTACGATTTAGTAATATTTATCTTCACCTGTAGGTGAGAAATCTTATATTCAATGCTCGTTAAAAACGAATATGAATCACATTATTGCTAGCGAGGCTTAATGTAAATAATATCGTTTATTCTCACACTTAATTTTAATTTTCACATATCTTGTTAATTTTTAAACTTTGATATTTTCAATTTGTTTGATATAACCGTTAAAAATTAGAGTATTGTTATTCATACTATATTTTTGTACCACATTTTTTATATCATCTTAGATGACATTTGATGTGAATAGCCACATCATTTGAATTAATCAGATTTTTAAATTTAGTTCATTATTTAATAAACTAATAATTAAGAAAAATTAGTTAATTAAATGATGATTGTGGTATACGAGGAGTCTTTCTCCTCCATTTCCTTGGGTTTTGCATATTTTTCAAATGACGTGGCTATCCACATCAAATACTATCTAAAATAATATAGAAATGTGGTATAAAAAATGGTATAAATAGTATACTCTAAAAATTAAGAGATTGCGGAAGGTAAAAACGAGTAAGAGAACAGACTTACTCGTAAAGAAAGCTGTACTTTATAATTGGGTTTCATTTATTGCCTTTATTGTGTCTGGTCTCCTCATTCCTTTTACAAAATTCCGAAATTGTCCCGCGACTAGCTAAAACCAGCAGCGAAGCCCCCTTTCATATTATAAGTTACAGACTCGAAATCCCTCAGTCTTCCTCTTCTCCTCAGCATCAAGCACAAGTCACTCGGATTCTTCGATCAGGCGGCATCCAATTCCGGCGCCCATGACTCTGATGACTCCGCCGCCGCTAGATGTGATTACTAAACCCGTCTCCCCCTCGTTTCGAACGCGATCTCCAGACGATTTCGTTTTGGCGTATGAATGTTGTGCTAGGGTTTCAATTAGCAGATCGGAGCTCTCATATTGACCTTGTTTTTGCAGCAGCAGCAGCAGCAGCAACCGCAGGAGGAAGATGAGATGCTGGTCCCACACTCCGACCTCCCCGACGGTCCTCAGCCCATGGAGGAAGGTTGTTTGTTTATTTTCTATCTTTATTTACTTATTTTTCTTACTTTCTGTTTGTTTCCCGAGAAAATTTCAGCAAAAAGTTAATCAGTGAAGTTTTATGTCAAGGTCTTGCTTTGCCTCTGGACACAACAGTAGCAGTTTTTAGGGCAATAGTAATTATGGTCTTTTCTTTTTCTAATTTCCATTTTTATTTTGCGATAATTGTGCGTTACAATTTACAGTGGGGACTGAATTGTATGGTTGCTGAGACAACTGAGGAAATTGAAATCAAACTATTAGAAACTAGCCACACTGTTCTTGTCACTTCTGCTAATAGAAGTCAGAATTGACTTCTATTAGGCCATACGGAATGGAATGGCCAATTTTATTATTCAGGTGAAAAATGGTCCGTTGGTGATTATGGCATTGGGGAGTGGCCATCAAATAGCTCGGTCTCTCTGTCATTCTATTTTATAAGTTACTTGGATGAAAAAGGCCATTAGTGTGTACTGGAATTGTGCTCCTTGGGCAGTATTTAACCATTCCTTTGGTTGTAGAAAGAAATATGTAGAAAAGGTATAACTTGGACAAATTACTCGATTAGTTTTTTGTTGAGTAGGTTATGTGGTTTCTTGGGTGTATAATAAAAAAGTTGTGATATAAGATTGACCTTGTTTTGCTCTTTCTGTCCGCTGATCTTGACAATCAAACAATTTGTTTGGTTTATTACGTTTGGCAGCACAAGCAGAAACTAACAATGCAGTGGATGCTCCGACGGTGGATGATCCATTGTCAGCTAGATTTACATGGCCAATTGAGAGCTTTTCAAGGCTTAATACTAAGAAGCTCTATTCTGATGTTTTCCTTGTAGGAGGCTACAAATGGTATTTAAATCTCTTACCAGTGATTAATTTTGATCCGAATGCATGTAGATATTGATACTTGATTTGTTATGATTTATAATCATGTTTGTATTTCTAATGCGCTTTGCAGGCGGATACTAATTTTCCCCAAAGGAAATAATGTGGATCATCTGTCAATGTATCTGGATGTTGCAGATTCTGGAAATTTGCCTTATGGATGGAGTAGATATGCTCAGTTTAGCTTGTCTATTGTCAATCAAGTTAATAGTAAATACTCTATTAGAAAAGGTACTTTCTCTGCCGCTGGTGTACCTTTTAGAAATGATAGTTTTAGTAGTTTTATAAATTTAGACTTTATTTGTTCTGATTTTTAAGTTACCAACACATGTAGTCTATCTTCTCGTAGCCCTTCAAACTCTCACCAGTTAACAAAAGGGGTGTGAAAAGAAAC
The DNA here is from genome assembly GCF_916048215.2 of Malus sylvestris. NCBI lineage: Eukaryota > Viridiplantae > Streptophyta > Magnoliopsida > Rosales > Rosaceae > Malus > Malus sylvestris. The sequence continues at coordinate 5,580,028 of NC_062266.1, forward strand.
ACAAAAGTAAAATACATGCACCTGTTTTGGCATGTTGCACAGTTGCAGACAGACAATAACTTTTTATTTGAACTTAGAACGAAGAAAGTTCACTCCAAAAGTTGTATCATTGAGACGTTGGATAGAAAATAAAGTTATGTAGTGGTTGGATTATGTGAGAAATAGATAAAACTGGATTCTTACGTACATGTTCTTTCAATACTTAAGCTAGGAAACTGGGGGATTGGTTTGACCAATATAAAAATGGTGCAAATGTAAAGGTATGCTCAGTTAGAACAAATTAACTTCTCTCCAAAGCTGAGACAGGAAGAGTGGACCAGAATTATCTTGGTATCATTGAGATGTTGAATAGAAAATGAAGTTATGTAGTGTTTGGATTATGTGAAAGTAGATAAAACTGGATTCTTACTTACGTGTTCTTCCAAGACTTTAGTTAGGAAATTGGGGGATTGGTTTTACCAATATAAAAATGATGCAAATATAAATGTATGCTCGGTTAACATGTGAAGAGTACTTTTCTTACCTTTTCTGATCAGAGATGAGGTGAATTAAGCCAAACAAGAAAAAGAGTCAGAAATACCAATACATGATGTTTCAATATTTTTCTTTTACTTCAGGTTTAAGCCAAGGCCTCTCTTACATGATATTGCTGTTTCTAGTAAATGAAATGTTTTTCTTATAACAGCTGGAGTCGCAACATCTCATAACATTACACATACTTGTTTTGGAGAAAAAAGAAAAATGTTAGACTTCGTTAATATGGTAGCACAGAACAAGATTTGTTTTTATGACATTACATTGATTTGTCTGTCTCAGGTTGAGTGTTTATGATAGCATGTATGTTAGAACTATTTGTAGTTACTGCTTTGTGTTGCATTTTGCAGAAACACAGCACCAATTTAATGCTCGTGAGAGTGACTGGGGTTTCACTTCATTCATGCCTCTTGGTGAATTATATGACCCTAGTAGAGGTTATATTGTGAATGATAGATGCATAGTTGAAGCTGATGTTGCAGTTCGAAAGGTTATTGATTACTGGTCACATGACTCTAAAAAGGAAACTGGTTTTGTTGGACTGAAAAACCAAGGAGCTACTTGTTATATGAACTCTCTTCTTCAGACGCTGTACCATATTCCTTATTTTAGAAAGGTAGCATAATTTCTAAATACACTTTATCCCACTTTGTGTACAAGAAAGCCCCATATCTCAAATTGTTCTTTTAGGCTGTGTACCATATGCCAACAACGGAGAATGATAATCCATCTGGAAGCATCCCACTTGCCTTGCAAAGCTTATTTTACAAGCTTCAGTACAATGATACTAGTGTAGCGACCAAAGAGCTGACGAAGTCATTTGGATGGGATGCATATGATTCATTCATGCAGCATGACGTCCAAGAACTCAATAGGGTTCTTTCTGAAAAGCTTGAAGACAAGATGAAAGTATGAAGCTCTTACTGTATCATACTTCATTGTTTGCACTTAATTCTTCTACATCTATTTTGGAGGTTACTTTGACTGAATTTTTTTACTGGAATAGGGAACTGTTGTGGAGGGTACAATACAGCAGTTATTTGAAGGGCACCAGATGAACTATATTGAATGCATCAATGTGGACTATAAATCAACGAGGAAAGAATCATTTTATGGTAAGTGATTGAGGTTGAAGTAGATTACTAATGGAACATAAATACTGTAGGTCTGATGGAAGATTCTGTATGTTTACTTGCAGATCTTCAATTGGATGTCAAAGGGTGTCGGGATGTTTATGCTTCATTCGATAAGTATGTGGAAGTGGAGCGCCTTGAGGGTGATAATAAATATCATGCTGAACAGTATGGTTTACAGGTAGATCTCTTTGGAATAGGTATACATTTCCCTGTTGGTTTTATCTATTTTCTTGAGAATGTTGGCAAAAAAACAGATTTTACTTGGATTATCACCAGTCAACTCATGTTTTTATTTCTTATGCTTTGTTTAGTTTTGGATTAACTAAATTTTACCCCCTAGTGTTGGGGGGTGATTTTTGAAATGGACCATGAGGTTTTAATTTTAGTAATTTACACCTTCAAGTTTTAAGTTTACGACAACTTAAACCTTCCATCAGGAAGACTGTTAGTTCTGCAGTTAAATATATAAGGTGGCAATTATGAAACTCAGTTTTATGCTGATGGGGAAGAAAATAGTAAAATTTCTCTTAAAAGGACAGAAGTGGGGTAAAGATGATAGGATTAAATATTAAGAAAATAATAAAATCGTTCTTTTAGGATTTTTCTTCCACATATCAACACAAAAATGGATCTCCTAGTTTCCAAATCATCAATTTAACAACAAAACCAATGGTTTTCCCCGACGAAAAGTTGATGTAAATTTAAACCTTTAGGGTGTAAAATGCTAAAATTAAAATCTTGTGTTAGATTTTTCTTTCTGACAGGGGTGGGGGTTATTTTATCATAATTGTATTATTATATCAGTTTGCTATAGTTTGAATGTTTGAAGATTGCTTTTAGTAACATTTTGCAATTGTTTGACATTTTCAGGATGCTAAGAAAGGTGTCCTGTTCATTGATTTTCCACCTGTCCTTCAACTTCAGCTAAAACGTTTCGAGTACGATTTTATGCGGGACACCATGGTAAAGGTGTGGTTGATAGATTAATCTGCCTTCACTGAACCTTTTCATACATATTGTGCAACTGTATCTAACTATCTATATATTTCCTGGGACATATAAACCAAAAATATTGAAGCTGTTCTTAGGTTTGATTGAGGAACTGTTTGGTCTTATAATGGCATAGTGCTACTAGGTTCTTCCCATTTGGTAGGTCTTCTTTAGCATTTATAATCTTGTGTAATCTCATAATAGAATTTTGGTAAAATGTTTGAAGTTTATGCTTTTAATGAACTTTAAAACCCTGTATTGTGCATTTGAAATCACTCTCGAAAGCAATATTAATTTGCTTTCATTTACCATAGGCCCATATTTTGTTAAAATTTTGGACTTTCAACTTTGTCAGAATTTATTTATTATTTCATTATCTTTGCCTATAAGAATTAAGACCAGCGCAATTGAGCTGTCTCTTGTAATGTAATTTATTAGCTCTCTCTCTCTCTCTCTCTCTTCTCATACTTGTATAATTTTCCTTAAACATAATTACTTGGAATCACCTAGTCTTCTGCATGCCAACAGATAAATGATCGCTATGAGTTCCCCTTGCAACTTGATCTTGATAGGGAGAATGGGAAATATCTGTCGCCTGATGCTGACAGGAGCGTCCGCAACCTCTACACTCTTCATAGGTATTAGTAATTTAAGATTATTGGTGTTTGAGACTATTTATACCCTTTGTTGTGAAAAGTTTCTATATGGTAAATAATGTGTTAGTTCATTAGATTGACTGACATAGACTGATAGAGAGAGTTGTATCATTTCCGTGTCTACTTTTGCGAGAGAGTATCTGGATGTACTGCAACGGAGTTCTCTGTAATCATACCATATCATAGGCTAACCAGATATAGCATAAAATAGTTCACCTTTTTTTATTAATGATTATAATTTATGTGTATTGGTCTTTTCTATTCTGTTTGCATTGCTGTCTTTTTTGGTGGTTATGAGAAACAAATTTTATTTATGATTAATGAGTTACAAATATACTGGGGAGCAGTTGGCTCCTGCTAAATAACAGGGTGGTTCTTAAACTATGTAGAATCCAAAATCACCAGACAACAAAAAGGAACTTTATCTTGCAATATCTCCACGACCTCTCCCCAAGCTGTCAACAGTCCTATACTTTTCGGCCACCCTATTTTTAGTATATTGTGCATTTCGTGGGGATGATTATACATCTGTCCCCTTAATATTGATTTTTTTTTTAGAAATACATGGGTTTGGCCCCCATTGGTTAGCATTCATATATGGTCATATAAAAGAGGAAATGAAGATGCAAATGATAGTCATTTAGGAGAATCGTACTCAAATAAGTGTAGAAAGCAATTTTTTGACAGGTTAGGATGAACCATCCCTGTTGCATTGGTTATGGAAAAGGGCGAAGAAGCTATTATGTTAAGCATATTTGTATGACTTACATTGATGGAGAGTTAATCTACATTCCAATTATGCCAAAAATTTTGGCATAAGATTTGTCATAGAATTTCCATGTTCTTAGTCTTGTGATGTGCAGGTAAGGTGAGTTTTTTGTTTTAGGTCCCCCCTCCCGTTCTTCTGCTCCATTTTCTGTGGATACAATCTTAGAAAGTGGAGAACCATAGATCCTGTTCTGTTTTGTTTAACCATGGAGGAAAAGAGGAACTATGTGAGTGCGATAACATCCGTTTCGGGTATTCTTGAAGCTTACCCCAAAATTTTCAGAATCACATTTCGACCTATCTCTTAAACAAGTATTTACAAAATAAACCTATAGATATCTTGATCGTACATTGATGGGTCCACCTCTTACCAGTGCCGTATCTGAAAGCCAAGGTTGCTGAAGTGCCCACTGATACTCCAGTTATACCTATTGGCATGTATTGGTGGCATAATGGGGATGGAACGTCTAACTATATACATACCTTTAGATTTTGTCAAAGCAGATGCAGTATATAGCAAGTTCAATGTGTTCATGGTTAATTTTTTTTATGCGTCAAAATTAGTAGTTCATTATGCTAAGTTCATTTTTGCTGATTGCTATTGTAACAAAGTTGTACATGCTTGGCCGTTGTATCTGGCTCTGTGCATGGAGATTGTTAATGTGTGCTTGTGTCTGTTTTCAGTGTTTTGGTGCACAGTGGCGGGGTGCATGGTGGGCATTACTATGCTTATATCAGGCCAACCCTTTCTGATCAGTGGTATATTAGCATTTTTTCTTTCTGCAACAATAAGTTTATTTTTTGCATCATGTATCTGGTTAATGTTCTTTCAAATACTCAAGTTGGAAGTTATTAATAGTCGTGGACTTTAGTTTGTGTTTGTAGCCATGCTTTCTTTTTGTTTGTTTGTTTCGTAGTTAACAATGTTTAGAATTGTTTTTCCTGATTTTATTGATTTTCTTTTTCCTTATAAGGGTTTGTAAACAAAATAATGTAGCTTCACAATTTATTACCTCAAAAATGTACTTCAAGGACTACTTTAATGTAATTTCTGCAACATCAGGAAAACTAAGTTTTTCGAAATGTATGCCCTTGTTCATTTTACTAGGAAAAGAGAAGGATAAAGTTGATTGGATCAAGGAGTGGGAGAATAAGTAAAGTTGTTTCTCTGGTAGAAAGGTGAACAAGTTGATGAATAAGTTGGACGACAAGGAAGGCATTGTGATTGAGGGAGAAAGAAGGAATTGTACCTGAGTTTGTAGCTTCTTAGATTACCCTGGAAGAAAGTTGAATTTTCTGGTGGAAGGGTTGAATTGGTCTTGTAGTTTTGATGAGAGAGCTAGCTATTTTGTGAGGCCTTTTCAATGTTAAGTTTAGGAGGGCATTGTTCAACTGTGGTAAATGACATACTAGTCCTCAATTCTTTAATGCACTTATGTATATAGATAAATATGGACCAAATGAATGTGGAACAAGTGAGATAGGGACAGAGAGGGATGTCCAAAGGTTTGAGTTTTCTGCTCTTGATCCCTGGAGGTCTTCTGAAATGAAGATGAAGTATATTGGGCTTTGAACCAATGAAAATTTTGTTTGGACAAAATTTGTTAATGTTGTACTTGAATGAATTTATGCTTGTTGGACTTCTAGGGAGTCAACAGTACTGGGAAAGAAAGCAATAAGTTCGCACCAATGACACTGACTTGGCTGACTAATGTTAGAAGTTGACCCTCTCCTTGGATACAAAGGCTATGTAATCTTCGTCCATTCTAGAATTTCGCTACACTCATCCGTTTTTCTTTTAGCATTTGAATTGAATTAATTGAAAAAAGATTCTAGTGACAAATCATGTCTGTTAGAATTTTGGATGTACGATAACTTAGGAAAAAATCTACTTCTATTTTTTTTTTCTCCCTTAAAATTACATCCTATTATTAAGTTAGTAACTGGTAAGGTATTGTGCAATTTTGGAAGTGTACATGCATGTGCTTTTAAGAAAGTGCTTAACTAGTTTGATCTTTACCATTGAGAATCAACAGTGAGTTATTATTGCATACCATGACTTGTCCCGTTCAGTTTAACAAATTTAAAATCCCCCGCAACTCGTTGCTTTCAGGTTTAAATTTGATGATGAACGAGTAACAAAAGAAGATATGAAGAGGGCTCTAGAGGAGCAGTATGGTGGAGAAGAAGAGGTAAAGTCTTTGGTTATTTTCACGTTTGCTATCTCTACTTCCTCCGTCTGTTCTGATGTACTCTATGTTTCACTGTTTGCATTTTACAGTTACCGCAGACAAATCCTGGGTTCAACAATGCTCCATTTAAATTTACTAAATACTCCAATGCCTACATGCTTGTTTATATACGTGAAGTTGACAAGGAGAAAATAATTTGTAATGTGGATGAGAAAGACATTGCAGAACATCTAAGGGTAAGACAGATTGTTAATATTTCTGTTGACTTAGACTTCTAATATTCTTAATTTTATTTTGTCTTGCTGCTAAGTCATGCCGTGTTACTGTGTTCTTTGAACACCATATTCCAGATAAGACTGAAGAAAGAACAGGAAGAAAAGGAGCAAAAGAGAAAGGAGAAAGCTGAAGCGCACCTTTATACTATCATAAAGGTTACAATATTTACAACCTCTCCATCCCTTCTCTCTCCCCTCGTCCCTTTCTTTTCAGCCTCCTGTCTCTTTTTGTTTGAGCTATGTAAATTTTGATTTGTGGAACATTAGTTAATTCAGATTTTCTTATGGGTTTCCTAGGTTGCGCGGAACGAGGACCTGCTTGAACAGATAGGAAAGAATATCTATTTTGATCTTGTGGATCATGATAAAGTTCGTAGTTTTCGTATTCAGAAGCAGATGCCCTTCAACCTCTTTAAGGTAGCGTCTTCACTCTTTTAACTTTATTGTATTGAAATGATTGACATTTTCAGTTTTCGGTGTGCACTGTGCTCCATTTATTCCATAGTATTGCTAGTTTCCATACTGAAAATTATCAATGTGGTCTTCGCTTATTTTCATTAGTTTATATTGAGCTTAATTAAGTCCAGACCCTGCGTAAAGCGGGAGCCTTGTGCACTGGGTACGACCTTTTTTTTTTTATATTGAGCTTAATTAAGTAAATAAAATTAAACTTATGATGAAGCTATAGCCTATATGTAATATTGTAGTTGCTGGATCCAAATGATTAGAATCATTCTAACCAAGTAAATGACGTTAGATAAACTTATGATGAAGCTGTAGTCTATATGTAATATTCTAGTTGCCGGATCCAAAAGATCAGTATCATTCTAATTGAAGTCCACCCTCAGGAAGAGGTTGCCAAAGAGTTTGGTATACCAGTTCAATGTCAACGTTTCTGGTTGTGGGCAAAGCGTCAAAACCATACATACCGGCCAAATCGACCACTGACACCTCTTGAGGAAGCACAATCTGTAAGTTCCTTTTGCTTGATACCTGTTATGTCATTGATTCTGTTACATGTTCTATGACTTTATGGTTAGTTCATGGTTCTTACATTGTGTGTAAATGTAATGAAGCATATTCCATTCCTCTTTTCACGACTTATAAATATTTTTGAGGTTTGTAGAAATTCATTTAGGTAATTTACAGTTGAAATCTTGTTTACCATCAGTAGAGAGATTCTTTGAGAGGTTCTGAAGAAGAAGCTATACTGCTTTCAACAAAAGCTATTTCTAAGCAGAGAAGATATAAGATAGGATCGTTCTCCAAAAAGATTCTCCTTAGCTTCTGCTAAAAAATACATTTGTCAAGTGATGCCAAACAACATGAAAAAAAAAGTACCTTGAAGAAGCACCTTTTTAGCTTATGAGAAGCTAGATATAACATGCGATCACAAAAAAGTTGGCACTTCAGTGGCTTATTATATTTTGCTCATCTGTGAATGTATGGTATTTGCAGGTTGGACAGTTGAGGGAAGTTTCCAATAAGTCAAATAATGCAGAGCTAAAGCTGTTTCTTGAAGTAGAACTTGGGCCGGTAATATTACCTTCTAAATTTGTTTCATGTTTTCCCCAATAAGTTGTGTGATTCTTTGACAAGCTTTGATCATCGTATTTCAATGGCGGTGTTCACCGGCTGTTGTATATATCATATTCAGGATTTGTTGCCTCTTTCTCCTGCTGAGAAGACTAAAGAAGAGATTCTTCTATTTTTCAAACTTTATGACCCTTTGAAAGAAGAGCTCCGGTATGTTCCTTATTTCTTCCATCAAAGTTGAAATTACATTTGATTACTTAGGTTTCCTTCTCAAAACCAGGTACGTTGGGAGGTTGTTTGTGAAGGGAAGTGGTAAGCCCATT